>NW_007867489.1:0-598 GCF_000696425.1 Galeopterus variegatus
AAGACATGGTCCATAATTTCAGCAGCCTCAAAATCATTACCTGGAAACACTCTGACTCTATCTTTTATACCCAGTGTTTTATTTGACTTAATAAAGCAAAGCTCTAATAAACCATGTCAAATAATGGAAGAGTTCACTTATAACCAGTATGTGAATTTCAAGTCAGAAATATATATTAGCATAACAATAAAATGGCCTCCTTGTTTATTTGACTTCAAATTAGACCAACCAATCCTTTAGTAATGCCAGATGTCAAATTACAGTAACTTTAGGAAACACAGAAAACTTAAGAGAAAGAATAAATCATGAGACTGTAAAACATTGACAGATGCTTAGAAATCCTGGGATATTTGTTTTTTGACATAGGTTTACAAACTTTCTTTCTTCCTTTTGTTTTAACTTTCTTTAGATTTTCTTCTGTAAAACCAAAAGGGAAAGGAGAAAAATACATTAAAAATTTAGGAAGTGACAAAATCCAAGCTTTTCAAATCACTGTACTTTGCTGGATTCAAATCTTAATGTGTATAAATTTAGCACTATAAAAACACTAGTTAATAAAATTAGCCAATTTATGAAATTGAAACTTCAATCCTAAGAG
>NW_007867490.1:0-598 GCF_000696425.1 Galeopterus variegatus
ACCAGCACGGCTGCACTCCCAGCGCCACACTCTCTCGTGTGAGCCACGGGGTCGGCCCTTAACTCCCAGTCTTAACGAAGCAGTCTGGCTCTGTGGCAGGCTGAAAAAGATATTCCTCCAAGTGATAAACATCTCCAATTCCCTGGAACCTGTGAATGTAACCTGAAATGGCCAAGTCTTTTTAGGTGTGATTTGGTGATGGCTTTTAAAATGGGAATATTACCCTAGATTATATTTGTTGGCCCTAAATGAAATCACATGTATCCTTATAAAAGGAAAGCAGAAGGAGATTTGAAATACACATAAAGAAGAAGACAATATGACGACAGAAGATAGAGAAAGATTTGAAGTCCTAGCCTTAAAGATTAGAGTGTTGTGGCCACAACCCAAAGAATGTTGGCAGCCATCAGAAGCTGGAAGAAACAAGAAACAGATTCTCCCCTGGAGTCTTTATAGTCCTGCTGACATCTTGATTTCCACCCAGTCATAGTGACTTTTGGACTTCTGGTCTCTAGAATTGTGAAAGAATATCTCTAGGTTAGAAGCCACCCAGTTTGTGCATACAGTAAACTAATACATATAAACTCTGGAACAATTA
>NW_007867491.1:0-598 GCF_000696425.1 Galeopterus variegatus
AAATAATCTGATTTTAAAAATGGATGAAAGACAAGAATACACAGTTCTTAAGCGAAGACATATGAATGGGCAAGAGGTGCCTGAAAAAATGCTCAACCTTACTAATCATCAGAGAAATACAAATCAAAACTACTTTGTGATACCCCTCACTCCAGTTAGACTGGCCAGTATTAAAAAGGCAGAGACTAACAAATTCTGGCAAGATGGATCTACAGAAAGGAATTGAGCTGGTAAACATAAAAGACTATATACAGTTTTTCTCTTACTTTTATTTATGGACTTAATTTTTGCTCTTCTCATTTTTTAACCAAATAATTAAATTTAACATCACCAATATCAACAGAGCTGCCCACGTGTGTTTCCTAACATGACACATTGAGAAAGAAACATCATTTCTGTGAAATTTCTGACCCAAAATTATTACCTGAATCTAAGCAAGAGCAAACATCAGACAAACCTACATTGAAGGACATTCTACAAAATAACTGGTCTGTTCAAATAATACCATCAGAATATATACTGTTGATTAGTTGTATGAGTCTGTTTCTGTTGCTAATAAGAAAATACACAAAACTAGGTAATTTGTGAAAAAAAAAAA
>NW_007867492.1:0-598 GCF_000696425.1 Galeopterus variegatus
ATAACTACAATGAGAAGATGGCAGTGAGCAGTCTGGAAGAGGGATTTGTCCAGAACCCCGAACGTGATGGCACCCTGATCTCAGACTTCCAGGCTCCAGAACTTTGAGAAATATATTACTGTTGTTTGTAAAGCACCCAGCCTATGGTACTTTGTTGTAGCAGCCTGAATGGACTAGGACAGGTGGCCTGGTTTAAAGTGATGTGGAGGCATCTAAAGTTTGAGAGACTAGATGCACAGAACCAGAAACTGAGTGGTGTTGGCAGAGCAAGTGTTTCCTGTATTTGGACCCTTCAGCAGATTGATTCAGAAGATGGATGAACATGTTATCGATGGGCAGCATGGACGAACACCAACTTTGAGAGACTTTGCTAAAGGGAAGATAAAGGAACCCATTTTTGCCACCCCTCGCTGGCAGAGTGAGATCTCACCAGATACATCTGCATTGCTGTAAAGCCATCACCAAAGAAGACCCTCACCAGATGTGTGCCTTGGACTTTGGACTTCCCAAGCTCTGAAACTAGAAATGTACTGTGTAGGAAGATGGTGACGGGTCTGGAGCGGCCGTGACAGGAGACAGCGCGATCCTGTGAGCCATG
>NW_007867493.1:0-598 GCF_000696425.1 Galeopterus variegatus
GGCCTGACAAAATGAAAAGTGGCATAGCCAAATGGTTAAGAACTCAGATGTGAAGTTAGATACTCTTGGGATCAAAACCCAGCTTTACGTATACAGGCTCTGTGCACTTGGACAACTTGCTAAACCTCTCTATGTCTTACTGTCTTGAACCATAAACTGAAATGTTAACACCAACTTCACAGGGTTGTTGTGGGGACGAAGAGACATAATGCTTGAATCACACTCACATGCTCCCAGAACCAGGGAAGCCTCAACTTGCTAGCTGCTATTACACACAGAAGATAAGAGGACAAAATATTTACTTTTCAAGTATCCTTGAAAAAATCCAGCATGCGTGTCTACCATGGTCAAATGTTAACCACTTGCTCAGAAGATCCCAGAACGACCACTGAAAGAAAAGAAGCCGTGATTCCCACAGCCTCAAATATTACAGCACAGAATTTTGTCCTTGGGGCTTGAAACTCTTAAGTATTTGAAGGAATGGGAGAAGCTAAGTGTTGTAAGGATTCATTAATTAATATCAGTGAGGCCATTTGGATTCTTGGCTGAAAGGTTTTTATAAGTAAAGTTTTTATTATTATTTCTAAAACCATCATTC
>NW_007867494.1:0-598 GCF_000696425.1 Galeopterus variegatus
GACAGAGATAATTCTTTAAAACAGTTGCCAACTGAAGACCAGATCAAAAATGAAAATGGCACTTCTCTAAAATTATCAATAACAGCAACCCCTGCATCCTGGTCTCCAACCACATCCTTTTTCTCTCTAGGTATCTCCGTCTAACAGTTCCTTGACCCTATTGGACCTCCCAAGCTGCTGAGCCCATCCCTTTTCACCATCACTCACTTTTTTCTTGTCTTCAAATTTCTTCTTAGTCAGCTTAAGTCCATGGTCCATCATCATAATCACTTCCTTGCATACACCACCCTAGCTCCTTTTCTCATTTCATCCTATTCACTTGCTAAAAATACTAAGCCTCGCTAAACCCAATCCCTACCTCTTACACTACTCTACCAGTGCCTTTGCACATGGCTAGAGAAATACACTCCACTAGACTGACAGGTCACATTTTTAATTCATGGTTATTAACCTCAAGCAGCAGAGCCCTTACCACAGTCAGACAATCCTAATGCACTACCACACCACCCATTCTCCCTGCCTCACCTTACCGTCTTATCTCAAACCTCCAACCGGGCCTTCCCCATCCTCACTCTCAGCTGATGAAATAGAGGCAATA
>NW_007867495.1:0-598 GCF_000696425.1 Galeopterus variegatus
TTGATATATGCTTCATTGATACTTCTTCGGGAATGACTTGGCTCTTTCTGTTCCAGTTTATTCCTCAAAAATTTGCAACCAGTTTGTCATTTTTTTTTTTTTTTTGTCTTTTTCCATGTCCGGCAATGGATCACAACCCTCAGTGTCGCCCCCGTACCGGACCGGGACCGGCAACGGGATCGCAACCCTCGGTGTTGCCCCCGCGCCTCGCTCAGCCAGTGAGCGGGAACCGGTCTGTATGTGGGATCCAAACCCTCGGCGGGAGCGCCGCTGCGCTTCCCAAGCAGCACACTAGCTCAGTGCGCCACCGGGCCTGCCCCAGTTTGTCATTTTAATTGAGAACACTTTTTAAATTATATTGGGAATTATGTTGTAGTTACAGACCAATTTGTTAAAAATTATATGTTGGAAATATATGTTGAGTGAAATAAACAAAGCACAGAGGAATAAATACTGCATGTACTCACTCATATGTGGTAGCTAAGAGAGAAGGAAGGAAGGAAAGAAAGACCACAGGAGTGCATTGGACTTGCAGACGGAGAGAAGATACCTTGGGAACAAAGTGGAGTGGGGGAGGAAGAAGGGAGGTTGGAGATAA
>NW_007867496.1:0-598 GCF_000696425.1 Galeopterus variegatus
TTTTTAAATGATTGTAAAAATAACATGCAATCCACCATCTCAAAGCACCTCTAGGCAAATCCAGAATGTATCCAAGTCAGTGCTATTTCCCTGTGAGCAAGGACTCCCCAGGCCTCCTTCAGCATGGGCCAGAGGCAGCAACTGGACGCAAGATGTAGCAGCTACCACTGGCCAGGACTTCCAACTCTGTGTTGGCCCAGCAGCTCCTGCTGTGCTGTCAGTGGGCACTGTCCCCTAAAGTTAGCTGGTCCTTTTCATCATCCACATCCTCCCACCATCCTGCTGTCTGCCTGACAGCCTATAGCCTAAATTCTGGCAGACTAGCAGGTGTTCTTTCCTTCTAAGAGGGCTGTGCAGTCCAAGCAGAGATGAAAGGGGCTCAGAGTCCCTAGTTATATATACAACGAAAACTTCTGCATTAAAATTCCATGAAGAAAGCAATAACTGATTATCTAATTTCAGCAGAGGAGACTGGAATTCTACCTAACACATTGTTTAAGGGAAGCTTGCTGTTAAAACACCAAAAGCAAAATACACTGGTACTGTGCACTGAAAAAGAGGATTTTGAACATAATTTCTCTCTTGATGACTCTTGTTT
>NW_007867497.1:0-598 GCF_000696425.1 Galeopterus variegatus
CATCCATTTTTGATGGAAAAAAACCCCAGACATCTCTGCAAGTTATGAAAGGAAGGGAATTGCCCTAATTGGATTTTTTTAAAAAATCTAAAAAACGAAGCAAAACAAACAAAAAAACACCCTATGGCTAACATCATACATGATGGTGAAGAACTGAATGTTTTTTCTCTAAGACTGGGAAAAGGCAAGGATATCTACTCTTACTATTCTTATTTAACATAGTGCTGTGAGTTTTAGGTACCACAATAAGGCAAGAAAATAAAAGAAGGCATGCTTACTGGAAGGTAAAAATTAAACTGTTGGAAATTACATGATTATCTATTAGAAATTCCTAAGGAATCTAAAAAACAAACCCAAAAAACCTCCTAGAACCAGTGAGTTCAACAAGGTCTCAGGATACAAGATTATTACACAAAACCCCATATTTGTATATACTGGCAACAAACACATGAAAACTGAATTTAAAAACGAAATACCATTTATAACTGCTCCCCTAAAAATAAAATATAGGCTTTAATTTAATGAAACATGTACAAGATATGTATGTTGAAAATTACACAATGTTCACGAATTGGAAAACTCAACATAGTAAAGATGT
>NW_007867498.1:0-598 GCF_000696425.1 Galeopterus variegatus
AAAAAAAAAAAAACAGGAGGATCCACACTTCCTGATTTCAAAACTTGCTACAAAGCTACAGTAATCAAAATAGTGTGGCACTGGCACAAGGACACACATAAAGATAAATGGAATAAAATTGAGAGTTCTGAAATAAACCCATGTATTTTTGGTTAACTGATTTTCCACAAGGGTGGCAAGACCATTCAATGCATAAAGAATAAATTCAACAAATGGGTGCTGACATAACCAGCTGTTCATATACAGAAAAAGGGGGAAAAAAGCCTATATCAAAATTAAAAATAGATCAAAGACCTAAATGAAAGATCTAAGAATATTAAACTCTCAGATGAAAGAGTATATCTATACCTACCTTGACTCTGACAATGATTTCTTAAATATAACACCAAAAGCATAAGCGACAATAACAACAAAAAGAATAAATTGGGCTTCATTAAAATTAAAAACATTTGTGCATCAAAAGACACTATGAAGAAAGTGATAAGACAGTCACAATAAATAATTTAAAAAGCCACAAAATGGGAGAAAATATTTTCAAATCATATATCTGATATTGGCCTAGTATCCAGAATACATGTGTGTGTGTGTGTGTGTGTGT
>NW_007867499.1:0-598 GCF_000696425.1 Galeopterus variegatus
AACAGGGTAATTTATGAAGAAACTAGAACAAGAATGACATCAGACTTCACATCAGCAGCAATGATAGAGAAGACAGAACAATTTTCAAGATTCCATTAAAAGTAAAGGTCGTGTCCAGTGTTGTCTCCTGTAATCACATGTGACTGTTAATTAAAATAAATGTTAGACATACGAAAGATAAGAAAAACACTGTGTAAGATTGCATATTTCTTAATAGCCATAGCAATGCATCCAGTCCCATGTGTTTCTCAGAAACTCCAATCAAGAGGTGGGGTCTGTTTCCCTTGAATCTGGGCAAAAATGTGTGACTGCTTCAACAGAGTGAGGCAGAGGTGACGCCAGGTGATTTCTGAAGTTGTCATGAAAGGTATCAGCTCTCACTTTCTCTCTCCCCCCTCGGCCCAGTATCCTTATTGTATTACACTGAAAGAGACAGAGTTAGTACAAAATAAACAAAGGCTTTGGATCCCCAGACTTCTATGCACAGTCAACATATAACTCGTCAGCTGCAAAAGCAAGTATTCATTTATAGATAAGTCAGAATGGCCCAGAGGGCGTGAGCAAAAGCCCGGAGGGCAGATGCCATAGCCTTGGACAA
>NW_007867500.1:0-598 GCF_000696425.1 Galeopterus variegatus
CCAGCCCACTTCTTAATGGGAGGAGCTATAAATTTGCAACATAAAGGCAGAGAGAGGGTAAAGGTTTGTGGCCATTTTTGCAATCTACCACAGAGGAGTTTTCTTAGTTTAGGAGACCCTGGACAAAGATTCCAAAGCAAAGAGTTTATTTCCTTGGGAAGTGAAAGAAATACTGGTAGGAGAGTGGGAGGGTGAGACACAGAGAGGAAGCTGCCAGCAAAGGGTACATAATCAAGTCAGCTAGCACTCTGGGCAGCTGGAGTTTAATTCCACTGGGGAACTCTGGAAGCTGTGTAGACACAGACCTTATTGTCATCCTACCTGAGGGAGGGAGCTGGGACGTTTATACATCAATTCATATCAGTCATTTGTTGAGGGCTGTTCCCAGGTGATACTAGTTCCCCATCATTTCAGCCTCCCACACTGGGCAAAGTGGCTTGAGTGGTCAGAGCAAGCCCTTGGCAAAGAAATGCAGGTGCTGGCAATGGCTAGCCAAACCACTGTGCACTGAAATGGTTAGGGTATGGGGGTCGGGGGATATGGGTAGGGTACCCACAGCATCTCCTGCAGTTCGGTGGTGATAAAAAAAAAAGGGGGG
>NW_007867501.1:0-598 GCF_000696425.1 Galeopterus variegatus
CCATAGATAACTTTTGTCATACTGCCGTGTCTTTGCGTCCTTTTGAAATGATTGAATCAACTGATTTTTCTTGTGAGACTTCCTGTCTTTACAATATAAACAGAAGCTAACTTTGAATCAAGACTCTAGCCAGTTTCTCCTTCTAAGGGAGGAATTGCTGAGGTGCAGTCACTCTGGGCTTCTCATTGTATTCGTGTTGCTTTGAGTAATCTTTTTTGCATCTCCCTTACACAGCGAGAACTGTAACAGTAAAATCATCAGGTATAGATCAAAATGGACTCAGTTTATTTAAAATGTATTTAGAATGTATGGTTTTAACATACTGTACAAATATGACTTTCTGTAACAAAATGGTGAAGTTCTTTTGGAATAAATTGTTAATTTAGCCCTTTCGTTTTCTAAAGAAAGAAACTCTTAATTTCCAGAGTCTTGATCTTCATCTTAAATAAAGCTATCGATTTCAGAATGGATTCCATTCAAAGCACCAGAAGTTGAAATTATTTGGAAATTGTACTTAAAAAGACTATAATTAATTATGTCTTCATTATCTTTAACTTAGGTTTGTATGGTCAAACTTGATAATTTGTTCATTTGTTTG
>NW_007867502.1:0-598 GCF_000696425.1 Galeopterus variegatus
GCACAGAAAGACAAATATCACATGATCTCACTTATATGTGGAATCTAAAAACGTTGAACACGTAGAAATCGAGAGTAGAATGGTGGGTACTCAGGGGCTGGGGCGTGGGGGGGATGTTGGTGGGAATGGGAAGATGTTGGTCAAAGTGTACAATGTCTTTGAATTCTATTGACACTGTCAATTCTTTTGTTCATGGATCGTACCTTTTGGTGCTGTACCTAAAAATAATCACCGCTCAGGGTCACCTAGATTTTCTCCTATATATCTTTTAGCATTTTATACTCTTGCATTTTACATTTAGGTCTGTGATTCACTTTGAGTTAATTTTTATTTCACTTTTTTGTATTTGATTTTCTTAATTATCAGAGATGAGGTTTAAGCAGTTGTCAAACTAGGGAGGCTACTGCCTCTATTTCTTACTTATTTTTAAACTTTGCCACATGTAGCTGAGTCATATGCCCCCTGTTGAATTTATAACTTATACATTAGGAGTTTCACAATAAACCATTAGAATGCTTGGTACATCATTGAATACAGGTAGCATTCCATATTTATCTTAAACTATGTTTTGGAGTTGTAAGAAAGTAAATTTGGGATC
>NW_007867503.1:0-598 GCF_000696425.1 Galeopterus variegatus
GTTTCCACAGGTGGGCCAATACCAAAACGGTTTTCTGCTCGTACGCGGAAGAAATATTGCTGCTCAGAGATGAGATCAGGCACTACAAATGTGGTGCTTCCACAGTTTGGATTGACTTTAGTCCAGGCTTTTCCATCAATAGTCTTCTTCTCAATAACATAGCCTTTGATCCTGTCTCCTCCGTCATCATCTGGCATCTTCCATGAAAGTCTGCAACTACCTCTTGTGATGTCACTAACTTTCAGATCTTTGGGTGGGCCTGGTACATCTGTTGGAGCAAATCACAATTTATAAACAATGTTCCTTTGACATTTAAAATAATTTGGTGTTATTATGTATCAACTTTTAAAGTCTTTCTTACCCATGACTTTAACTCTGCAATTTGCAGTCTTTTGGCCTGCTTTATTCTTGGCTGTGATGCTGTATTTGCCTGAATGAGATCGTTTACACTCTGGAATAATAATTACTGAGGAGTTTTCAGCAGTCTCCAGCTATACAAAGAAAATAGTCATCGTATATTGAATGAAATAACAACAGTATTGAAATTAATAATATTCTGAATTATTTCAGTCATTTTTTCCCTTACCTGTGCATCTTC
>NW_007867504.1:0-598 GCF_000696425.1 Galeopterus variegatus
TATAATTTCTTACAATTGCTTGTAAATCTTCAATTTCCTCGAAACAGAAAGAAAAAAAAAAAAAAAGAAAAAGAAAACTCCTTTAAGGAAGATCAGCAAACTGTGGAGGGCCTGGATTTGTATTTAAAGTTGATAAAATACGTGGAGACCTGCTCTTCCTCAGTCTCTTCTTCAGTTTCACATGCTGAATGTAAACTTCTCTGTAGTCACGTTTACTCTAGTGGGATCCCATCATTAAACTCAATGTGGCATCTGAATCAGACCTCTGTCCCTTAATTATTATGCAGAAGAGCTGCAGCCCTCAGCGTTATGTCCTGGCTTTTATAGTCTCCCCTCACCTCCTTGACCATTTTACTTTCTTTGCCCTATTCTCTAAATGCCCCCCTAATTCTAATTTTTTTATTTCTTAGTCTTTGCTTTTCCAAGTTCGTCTCATCGTGTTCTCTATAGGTTAAATCATCTTATTATGTAGATCCTACATAAACCTTTCACTTTCCTCACCTTATTCTAAAATATATTCCTTCTCTCCCAGGCATCGGATATCAGGAAGCGTTGGTGCAAATATGTCAGGGCACTTTTCTATTGGTTGCACTGAATT
>NW_007867505.1:0-598 GCF_000696425.1 Galeopterus variegatus
AAGAGTTGTCCGCATCCCAAGCACCTGGTGAGTTCTGACTTTATGGCCACCAGGCCTCTCTCGGCAGTGGCTGCTAGATATTTTAGGGTCAAGTTTATGCTGGCACTTACACGGCCTGCAGAAATATGGTGGTGCACTAAACATCAACTGGCTGCCACCCTTACCTTCCTTTTGCCTCATTTTCTTTGCTTTCTTGATTTAAGTTATTATTACAGCATGTATACATTTTAAAAATAAGTAAAAGAATCAGTTCTTGGAAGAGTTGACATAATGTAGAAGAAGTTGACGACTGACATTATTATATTTCTCATGTTCCATCTCAAAATACGATAGAGATAGGCTCTCCTAAAGTGAGCTTCATTATCACAGAGGCCATCTTCCTGCAGTGGAATATTTCTGCAATATCACATGCGTGATGGGGGGCGTCCAATACACATTCAACTTAAAATAATACTCCATTCTAGAAAGTATCTAGATACTAGGAAGTAAGCAGCAATGATTTTAGTTAATTAACGAAAACAATGTCAAGTGGATTTCGCCCCTCTCTAATGAACATAAAAACCAGACATCAGTTCAGCTAAATTTACTCTTATTTTTC
>NW_007867506.1:0-598 GCF_000696425.1 Galeopterus variegatus
TTTAGCAGAGACGAATGCTAAGTACCTGATATGTAGGGTAACCACACCTTCAAATTTCCCCTAAGATTCTTGGTTTATACCTCTGATCCTGGTGCCCTGTTAGCTACTCCCTTTATTTTCAAAAATGTCCTACTTTAGATAATAAATCATATGGTCACTCTGCTAATACTGAACCATTCCCACATGGAATCATCCTGCCACCGGGTGGTAGGTGTTGTACATTTTCCCTTCCTTGGCGGACTGGGCAGCAATTTATTTTAATGAAAACAGATGTATATTCTGGATACAGACTTGTTTACCCTTCAGGAAATATTTCTAATAGTTCCATCATTCAGTGACATAAAATACCTTATCCATCACCATGGTTTCCCAGTTTTCAGTGACTCTAACCGAGGAAATCATGTTACTGTGAAGGAGAATTTGTAATGAGCTAAAACCTACAAATTAATTTATTTTCACCATATGACTCATAAGACAAAATCACTGGCTTGACAGACAGATGGAATGGACTCCTGAGACTCAGAGCACAGTATTGAGGTAACATCCTGCAAGCTATGAGTGCTGTACCACAAAATAAAGCATGTGCCTTAAACCAATA
>NW_007867507.1:0-598 GCF_000696425.1 Galeopterus variegatus
AATCTTAAGTTCCCATCTATAAAATCAAAACAAGTTATCTACTTCCAAGATACAATGGTGGGACATATTCCCATTCAAAAGTGAGAAATAGGCCCCCCGAAAAGCTGTAATAGATCCCAAACAAGTCTGAAACCCATCAGGAAAGGCATTAAGTCTCAAAGCTAGCAAATCATGTACCTTAACTCCATGTTCTATGTTCTCTGCACAGTGGTGCAAGGGTTGGGTCCTTAAGTCCTCAGGCAGCTCCACTCCCATGGATTTCCTGGCCTTAGGCCATGCTTCAGTTCTTCCAGGCTGGGGTTGCACACTGTAGCTCCACAGGTCCATGGTCTCAATGGTGGTCCCACTCCCATGGCTCCACTTGGTATGATGGGATTTCTTAGCTGCAGCTCTGACCCCACATTTCCACTCAGCATTGATATAGTGATGTCTCTATGCAGTGACTTTGACACTGTCAGAGAGCTCATCATGGGTCCCCAGACTTTTCTATACATCCTTTGAAATTGGGGTGGAAGATCCCGAGCCTTCAGAACTCTGGCATTCTGCAAGCCTGCAGACCTAATGCCATGTGGACACCGCCAAGATTTCCAGCTTGTAT
>NW_007867508.1:0-598 GCF_000696425.1 Galeopterus variegatus
AGAGTGGACATGGAGACCATCTGCTACTGGGCTCTTTGTAAGGGACAGATGAGATAATGTGTAATGCATTTAAAATGCCCGGCACAATCTAAATACTTAATATGAGATGAAACCTTATATCCCTGGAGAAGGCATATAAAAAGAAGCATTTTATTTACATTTTTTTTTCTTCTCCAAAACACTCTTAAGATCATCTAATCTTGAATTATTTGACTTATTTGTATCCCAAATAGTTTTTACTGGATCCATGTTCAGGTATCTGGACTGTCCTGGTTGAAAGTGATGCTGTTTGGTGAGAAGCTGAGGATAAGAGAGGCTGGTCCTTTGGGTCCAGTCACTCAAAACTGGGGTGGCATTTCTAGTTCCTGATAGAGTAACTGAGATAAATGCAAAGGTAATGGGAGCTTTGAACAGTTCCTACACATTATGTTGTTTTCCTCTTCAAGAAGTAGGCTGGACTTTGCTTTCAGTAGCTAAGTTCATTATCTAATTGTCTCCAAGCCATGTGTCCCCTTTTCCATGTTTATGATAAGCAAAACAGAATCACTAGGTACATCATCCTTTCAGAATGTTCTGGAGATCCACTAGCTGACACTAC
>NW_007867509.1:0-598 GCF_000696425.1 Galeopterus variegatus
TTCTGGCCTTGATGGTCTCAGATCAGAAATCATCTGTTAATCAAATTGGTCTTTCTCTATAGGTAATTTGTCATTTATCTCTGGCTGTTTTAAGATTTTTTTTTTGTCTTTAATTTTTCAAAAGTTTAATTATGATGTTTCTTTGTGTGGATTTCTTTGGGTTTGTCCTATTTGGGTTCACTCAGCTTCTTGATTTTGTAGTTTTCTTTTTTTTTTAATGCTGGCCAGTATGGGGATGATTTTCTAGTTTTGTGTCTTGCTAAATTTGGGAAGCTGTTAGTTTTTATTTCTTTATGTACTTTTCAGCCCCACCCCACCCTCTTTCTCTTTTCCTTCTGGGACTCTGATAATGTGAATGCTAGATATTTTATATATTTTGTTGGATTTCTGTCTCACAGATCCCTGAGGTTCTGTTTATTTATTTATTTTTGGTCTATTTTTTCCTCTCTTTTTTCAGATTGAATAAATTCAATTGATGTATCTTCAAGTTCATAGAGTCTAACCCTTGTCATCTCCACTCTAGGACTGAATCTGTTGAGTGGTTTTTATTTCAATTGTCATGTTTTTTTAGTTCTATAATTTCCATATAGTTTTTTTT
>NW_007867510.1:0-598 GCF_000696425.1 Galeopterus variegatus
TTTAATGTGCTGTATACCAACTATAGCTATGAAATTACTAAATAAATTGGCACTAACAGAAAAAAAAAAAAAAGAAAGGTAAAAACGAAAAGGCCTGAGTCTGAAGTGGTTGATGTAACCTTGCCAGCATCCTGCCATTACTTTACCCGTGTGTTCTTCGACTGGACTTTTCAAGAGTAAGTTAACATATGTTGATCATAATCGTGGGCTGAAAAGCACTATATACCTATTCAAATAAAACTGATTTCAGATTCTGTCAGAATTCTGAGAAGGACTTCAAGAGAACAGTTTCTGAGCTTTCCAAGGCAGGTGGTGGTGCGTTGTACTTTTAAAGACCTGCAGTGTTGGCACCTTGAATTTCCATCCTTAACCTGATCCTGTAATTAATTGCACTAGCAGCTCATTTTGTTTAATCAACATTTATTTTGTTTTCATTTAAATTTATCTTTCGGGTGGGAGGAGGGTGGGCAAGAACGTGGGTCAGGTGCTGTGTAGTTGCTGGTGTTTCACCAAAAATGTTTGTTTCAAAACCGCCACCTTGTCCCCTGGCCTGCTCTTCTTTTTTTTTTTTTTTTTTTTTTTTTTTTTTTTTTTTCCT
>NW_007867511.1:0-598 GCF_000696425.1 Galeopterus variegatus
GTTAAACAATCTTATTTATTCCCATGGCTTCAAATACCCTAGTTGTCAATGCCTCTCATATTTAGGTCTCCAGCCCCACCATCTCTGGCAGGCCCCAGACTCATTTATCCAACTGCCTATTTGACAGCTCCTTCTGGAGATCCAATAGGTATTTTGAACTTAACATAATCAAGACAGAGCTCTCTATCCCTTCCCCCCTTCCCCCAAAATCTCTTTTCCTTCCTCAGTTGCCTTCATCTTAGTGAAATGGCTCCACCGTTGCTCATGTCAAAAACCTAGGAGTACTCTTTGATGCCTTTGTTTGCCTCCCTTCTATATTCAACTCATCAGCAAATCATATGGTGCTACTTCTGAAATATATCCTGACTTCTCCTCCCTGCAGCTCCCTTGGTTCTACCTTTTTCCAGCCCGTGTTACTGAACAGCCCACTGGACACCATGTTTGCTCTCATGCTCTTCTGCAATCTGTTATGCACAGAGCAGTAGGAGTGATTGCAAGTATAAATTAAATGTCACTCTGGCTGAAGAACCCCTCAGTGGCATCCCATTTTTACTTAGAATAAATTAAACCTCCTCCACAATCAACAGCAACCTTGGTG
>NW_007867512.1:0-598 GCF_000696425.1 Galeopterus variegatus
TCATGTGAAACACCAGCAGGTCAGGCAGGTCATCCATAGGATGGATGCAAAACTGAAGGAGATTTCCAGATGTTTCAGGTTGGCTTCCACTGTGATTTTGTATTTTGTTGTTACTGTCGTTTGCAGACTATGTTTCAAAATGAGGACCTTAGAAAGGAAGGAAAAATGAATCCAAAATGAGATCAGAGAGACTTCTGATCACAACCTTCTCAGGAAGGCTGTGACCAGCCCGACAGGTGAACAAACTAAGGGACCCAGCTGCTACTACCTTGGTAGTGGTTGGGGCGGGGGAGAGGGGGTTGGAGTATTAGACAGGGCTGTCTCCCCCCACTCCCCAAGTCTTCTTGGGGTGAAACCCAGATCCTTCTAGGTCTGTGCCCACCCCGAGGCTTAAAGATGGCCCCTGTCTAGGTTAGGATTGAGCCAGCCTGGCCCGGAGCTCACAGTCTGGCATTCACTTGGCCTGTGCCTCTACCCTGGGAATCCCCCCAGTCTTCCCTCCTAGGGAAGACCCCAGAAAACCTGGAGACTAAAGAGAGCCATGAAAGGCCTGTAGCACCTGGAGTCAGCCCCTGCCTTCCTGGCCACCAGAAGCCAC
>NW_007867513.1:0-598 GCF_000696425.1 Galeopterus variegatus
GTAAAGGAAACAATCAATAGGCTGAAAGGACAATCTGCAGAATGGGAGAAAATATTTGCAAACTATGCATCTGATAGGGGATTAATATCCAGAATATACAAAAAGCTCAACAACTCAACAGCACACAAAAAACTTCAATTAAAAATGAGTAAATGAGCTGAATACACATTTCTCAAAATAAGACATACAAATGGCCAACAGGTATATTAAAAAAAACACTCTATGAGTTTGAAGCAAGGTGTGTGAAAAACATTGATGCAATTCTATTAACTATGGAGTAGGTTGTAATATCTCCCAGAGATAATAGTTAATGGTTCACTCTAGGTTAAATATAGATTAAAAGCAATTACATAAAGGCATTGGAAAGCACTCAAAATAAGGAAGAAACTAGGGAGGATTCAACTTTAAAAAACTGGAAATTCACTGGGTGTGGTCCAACTTTATACCATTTTTTTCCCATTCAGTATATATAAGGGTACTTCAAAAAGTTTATGGAATCATATTATCTTTTAATTCTATTTTTCTACAAACTTTTTCAAGTACCCTTGTATAATACAAAGAATCTAAAAATACAGAAGACAAGCTTATTTGTTTGATG
>NW_007867514.1:0-598 GCF_000696425.1 Galeopterus variegatus
AATAAATCAAGGCTGCAATGCAGCTGGTGCTGTTCAGATTCTACCATCAGGTGCTATAAGCGTTGGGGATTGAGCTTCAGACTGGGAAGCAGACACTTTCCTGCAGCTCCAGAATCTCTGAATGACTGTCTTATGGGTGTCTGAAGGTGGCAACAGTTAACATGCTGTTGGTTTTATTGGCAGTGGGCACAAGGAGGTAAAAGTGGTGGTATAAGGAGCAGTTTGATGAAGCAGAGAGCAGATGTAATATAGTAACATTAACAATGTATTTAACTGACATTCCTTTTTTTGTAATGTGACAATATGTGGACAAAAGAAGGTGCAGGTTTAAGAAGTTAATATTTATCAAATGTGAGAGACAGTTACTAGGATAACTTTTGTTGGTGGGGCTAGGGAGGTGGAGGTGGGATAGGTTTAAAGGGTCTCATTTTGTTTCTTTGGATTTTGGGAGGCGGAGGGGTGGGTGGATCGTGGCCAAGAACCCAGTCATTTTTCTGTGTACTCGGTTTTGCTTAAATCATGAGCAAATCATTCTACAAAAAGAAAAAGAAAATGTGTGCATTTTGTATAATGGCCAGAACTTTGTCGTGTGACAGTA
>NW_007867515.1:0-598 GCF_000696425.1 Galeopterus variegatus
GTTTCAGACTGCATTATGAACCCTTTGTGGATGCTCCAAGTGGCCACCCTCCTAAGGTCAATTAGGGCCTCTGCCATTGGGGAAGCTCTCCAGAAGCCAGCCAACCAAACCTGGGAGGTCATACAAGCCGCTTGGAAGTGTCTGTATATATAAAAAAAAAAATGCTAACATCACTTTTTGAAGTTCTTTTACAGAATCAATGAACATCACTTTTTGAAGTTCTTTTACAGAATCGACGCAGACTAGACCTGTTGTTCTTACAGCAAGGAGGACTATGTGCTGCCTTCAAAGAAAAGTGCTGCTTCTATGCCGACCACTCTGGAGTGGTCAAGGAATCCCTAGCTAGGCTTAGAGAAGGGCTAGAAAAGAGCAAAAAAGAATGCAAAGCTAATAGTGATTGGTTCTAAAGCTGGCTTTCAAGTTTCCGATGACTCACCACCCTGCTGTCCTCCCTGCCGGGCCCCCTTAGCCACTTTCATCTTGGGGCCTTATGCCATTCATCACGTTGTGTCCCCTGCAAGGCACAACACCACTTCTGTCATAATGTTCACCCAGGTGATAGAAGAGGTGGCCCATAATGAAAGCCCTGAAAGCCCTT
>NW_007867516.1:0-598 GCF_000696425.1 Galeopterus variegatus
TATTCAGTCTACTCAACATACTAAAACAGATATGTGATCTAGTGTATATTAGAGATATTTTGGGGCTGACCCCGTGGCTCACTCGGGAGAGTGCGGCGCTGGTAGCACTGAGGCCGCGGTTTCGGATCCTATATAGGGATGGCCGGTCCACTCACTGGCTGAGCTTGGTGCAGACCACACCATGCCGAGGGTTGTGATCCCCTTACCGGTCAAAAAAAAATATTTTTAAACCAGATATAAATTAAAACATAATCTTCCCTTTATTCTCCCCGTTCTTGGCTAAATGACAATCAAGCAGAAACTTCAATAAACTAAGATATCATAAGTTGTATTATCACATGAACTACTTTGATTATCATTAAATTATAATAACACAGATATTTGGATGTTAGTAGGGGAAATTTAATATTTATATATTCAAATAAAAATCATTTTAAAAAAGAATTAAACATACTTATACTGAGTTAAAGCCATATCTGAAATTTATTTTACAATCATCACATAGTTAAAACTAAAATGGAATTTATTATCAGTGTTATGTAGTTGATGTAAAAGATAACTATAGCTTCCATAATTGTTTTCACCTTTGTATAAGTAA
>NW_007867517.1:0-598 GCF_000696425.1 Galeopterus variegatus
AATAAAAAGTCCCTTTTCGATATTGTCATATACACAGAAACCTAAACTGGGAAATCCCATCTGACAACAGTGATCACGAGAGCTGAGAAAATGACACAAGGGACTCACGTCACTGAATTCCGCAGAGCGTCAGGAGTTAGGATGTTCTTGTGCCTGAGGTCACTACAGATTACAAAAATGCAAACTGTTTCTATGAGAGAGAGTCAAGATATAAACAAAGAAAAGAAATAAATGCAGCTGGAGAAACCAGAGAGAGCCTCAAGGGGGAAGCAGCACTTGAAGGGTGGATGGTGGGGCAGGAAGAGGCATTCCTGACAGGGGAACGGCACGTGCCAAGGTGTGGAGGTCGGAGAGTACCTGGCTGTACACCTGGTAGAAAAGCAGAAAACAAAAATGCTTCACCCTTTGTAGTCTCATGTTTCCTTCAAGTCCTTGCTCTTTTTATATATAGGAAATATTCAGGAGATGAAAGGTAGCATGGTCCCTTTTTTCCTATGACAGATAATGAGATGCTAATGGGGCCAGCCTCACCCTGGATGGAGAAGGTTCACCTGCCTAGGGTTAGGGGTTATGGAAGGATTTCAGAAAGAATATTCTT
>NW_007867518.1:0-598 GCF_000696425.1 Galeopterus variegatus
CCCGCCATTCCCACGGCTGGGGCTGGCCCAGGCCCACGTGGCTGTCAGCGCCTGGGCCTGACTCAGGGGCCAGCCATCCAGCAGGGCCGGTTCAGGGCTCCTGCACCCACAGCCGCCTGATCAGCCACCCCTCCCCAACTTGGCCCAGGCCCTGGGGCTCAGCTTCTCCTTCTCTGGCCTGAAGACTCCACCCACAGAGCCCTTTCATCCTCTCCCACATCCATCAGGTGTTGGGGGTCTGGCCAAGGAGGGGGCTTGGGCCCTCTGGTCAAAATATCCTAAAGGCAATGTTCAGGGCCACCTGTGACTCCAGCATGGGGACAAGAGTAAACCTCTGTATAATTGAAAAGATCAGTTATGTTTTCTTACCAGTGGCTCCCTCAGACTAATGTCTGCTAGCAAGGGCTCCCTCAGTCTGCAAGACCCGCTTCTCCTCCCTGTCATGGTCCTGTGGGAGCGGAAAGGAAGCCGGAGAGCCGAAGCTGGCAGGAGGAAGTGACGCTCACGCTGGAGGAGAAAGCAGATGAGAAGGGCATTCCAGAGGGAAGGCCGGGCACGTGCAAAGCCTGGGGAGGCCGCGGTGCACTCACAGCCGCCC
>NW_007867519.1:0-598 GCF_000696425.1 Galeopterus variegatus
GAGTTTACTTAGATCGATGTGCTTGCTCTGATGTGTTTATTTTGATTGATGTGCTTGGTCTCATGAGTTTACCTAGATCGAACCTCTAGGTCTGATGAGTTAACTTAGACAGATGAGCTTCGTCTGATAAGTTTCTTAGCCCAATGTGCTTGGTCTGATGAGTATACTTAGATCGAAGAGCTCGGTCTGATGAGTTTACTTAGATCGGTTATCTCGATCTCATGAGTTTACTTTGATCGATGACCTCGGTCTGATGAGTTTACTTTGATCGATGAGCTCGGTCTGATTAGTTTACTTAGATCGATGAGCTTGGTGTGATGAGTTTACTTAGATGGAAGTGCTTGGTCTAATGAGTTTACTTAGATCGAGTAGCTGTCTCTGATGAGTTTCCTTTCATCGATGACCTCGGTCTGATGAGTTTACTCATATCGATTATCTCACTCTGATGAATTTAGTTAGATTGCTGTGCTATGTCTAGTGAGTTTACTTTGATCGATGAGCTCGGTCTGATGAGTTTACTTAGATCAGTGTCCTTGGTCTGATTAGTTTACATAGATCGATGAGCTTGGTGTGATGAGTTTACTTAGATGGAAGTGCT
>NW_007867520.1:0-598 GCF_000696425.1 Galeopterus variegatus
TGATTTTGTATCCTGCAACATTACTGAAATTGTTAATCAGCTCTAAGAGTTTTTTGGTAGACTCTTTAGGTTTTTCTACATGTAGGATCATGTTATCTGCAAACAGGGACAGTATGACTTTGTCCTTTCCAACCTGGATGCACTTTATCTCTTTCTCCTGCCTGACTTCTCTGGCTAGTATTTCCAATACTATGTTAAATAGCACTGGTGAGAATGAGCATCCTTGTTGTGTTCTTGTTCTTAAGGAAAAGGCTTTCATCTTTTCCCCCATTTAGGAAGATATTGATGGTGTTTTTTTCATATATGCCTTTTATTGTATTTAGATACTTTCCTTCATATCTAATTTATTGAGAGCCTTAATCATGAAGGGATGTTGAATTTTGTCAAATGCTTTTTTCTGCATTTATTGAGCTAATCATATGGTTTTTGTCCTTGATTTTGTAGACATATTGTATCACATTTATTGACTTAGGTATTTTGAACCATCCTTGTATCCCTGGGATGAATCCCACTTGATCATGGTGTATAATTTTTTGCTAAGTTGCTGTATTCTGATTCCTAATATTTGGTTGAAGATTTTTGCTTCTATGTTCATCAA
>NW_007867521.1:0-598 GCF_000696425.1 Galeopterus variegatus
GCGGGAACCGGTCTCCACATGGGATCTGAACCCTCGGCGGGAGTGCCGCCGCGCTCCCAAGAGGCGCACTCTCCAGGGCGCCACCGGGCCGGACCTTATTAAAGATTTTTAAATTACAATTATAATAAAATATTTTACTTTTAAAATTTTTATTAAGGTGCAATTTATACACAATAAGACACCCATTTTAAGTGTATAGTTTAAAGATTTTTGACAAATATATACAGTCATGAAAACATCATTCAAGTCAAAATGAAGAATGTTTCTATCAACCCCCAAAAACTACTTTATGCCCCTTTACAGTCAATTCTTGTTTTTCCCAGCCACAACTAATTGCTTTCTTTATAATGTACTATTCTGTACTATAGTACAATTCTGAACTATTATGCTTTCTGTATAATATATATATATATATATTATATTATTATATTATATATACACACATATATATACATATATTATATATATATATATGTATATATTAGTTTTGGGCTTTTCTGGAATTTCATATGTATGGAATCATACAATATGCATGGTCTAACTTGTGTCTGGCTTCTTTCACTCAGCATACCAGTTTTAACATTTATCCTTATTGTTA
>NW_007867522.1:0-598 GCF_000696425.1 Galeopterus variegatus
TGAAAATTGGATTATTTGTCTTTTCTTATTAGTTTTAAAAGCGCTTATTCTATATGTTACAGAAAATTTCCCCCCTAAACATGCAGTTTACATTTTCAATTTTTGGGGTTTTTTTTTGTTTGTTTGTTTGTTTGTTTTAAAGATGACCGGTAAGGGGATCTTAACCCTTGACTTGGTGTTGTCAGCACCACGCTCAGCCAGTGAGCTAACCGGCCATCCCTATATGGGATCCGAACCCAGGGCCTTGGTGTTATCAGCACCGCACTTTCCCGAGTGAGCCACGGGCCGGCCCAATTTTTGGTTTTTGTTTGTTCGTTTGTTTTTGCTTTTATTAAACACATTTTACATTGTAGAAAATATATTTCTATCTATTTTTTCCTTTAGGATTTCTCTTTTTGGTCTTATCTTTAAAAATATCTTGTCCACTGCAAACACAACTAAATCTTCACCTCCATTAAACAAACAAACAAACAAAAACAACAACAAACTGGCTCATTCAGTTTCATTTTTCTAAGGTTAACTATTTAATTCGCATGAGTTTTGTTTCACGTCCTGCCCCTCTTCACCTAGCTGGAACCCCTCCCTCAGACTACCTCCC
>NW_007867523.1:0-598 GCF_000696425.1 Galeopterus variegatus
GAACCAGTCTCCACATGGGATCTGAACCCTCGGCGGGAGCGTCGCCACGCTCCCAAGCGGCACACTCTCCAGTGCGCCACCGGGCCGGCCCTTTCCCTTTATTTAGATCTTTAATTTCTTTCAACAAAGTTTTGTAGTTCTCAGTGTGTAAGTCTTGCACCTGGGTGGTTAAATTTATTCATAAGTATTCTATTTTTTTGACACTCTTGTAAATGAAATTGTTTGCTTAATAACATTTTTGGATTCTTCACTGATACCGTACAGAAATGCAACTGATTTTTGTGCAGTGAGCTTATGTCCTGCAACTTTGCTAAATTTATCTATTAGCTTCAATACTTTTTCTGTGTATTCTTCAGGATTTCCTAGTAATAATATAATTTAATCTGCAAATAGATATAGTTTTACTTTTTCCTTTGCCATCTGGACACCTTTTATTTCTTTTTCTTGTCCAGTTGCTCTGGCTAGGATTTCCAGTACAATGTTCAACAGAAGTGGCAACAGTAAATATCATTTTCCTGTTCCTGCTATTAGTGGTGTTTCACCACTGAGTATGATGATAGCTGTGTTTTTTTTTTTTTTTTTTTTTTTTTTTTTTTTT
>NW_007867524.1:0-598 GCF_000696425.1 Galeopterus variegatus
GTTCAGTTCAGGCCCACCATCAGGCAGAAAGGAAGCTTGATCACCTCCTGAAAGGGTCTCTATGAGGACCCATCTGGGTAAAAGACCTTGTAGTCAGGTCTATCTGGTCTCAACCTTGTAGGTCCATCTGTGCGGGGCCTTATAGTAAGGTCCATCTGGTCGGGATCTTGTTGTGAGTTCTCTCTGTTCAGTTTAGATCAGGATTGGGAGAGGGAAAAGTATCTTAACTTCTGTGTGAGTGTTTGTGAGAGTTTGTGTATGGAACCAAGGCTCTGCTGCAGTTTCTGAGTGGGTCCTAATCTGCAGTTCCATGGTCACATCATACAGCATAATGGTGATTCCAGTCCCTGGTGGCCTGGACCAGGTCCAGAGTTTATACGGACATACCTTAGCTAAGATGGACCCAAAGTCCCTTAGGGGACATGGCCAGGTGGGCACCAGATTGTTCACCCTTCTGAAAGGGAGAGGGAATTCCCTGCCTCTTTGCCTGTTTTGTCTCTGCTACAGGGAGGGATCTGGAATGCAGCCCCACACGTGGTGGGAAAAAGGCCTTTGATTACTTCTGGGCACCCCCTAGTGCCTTTGAAAGAGAGGTGAA
>NW_007867525.1:0-598 GCF_000696425.1 Galeopterus variegatus
GTGATGGGCCATAATAATCATATACAGTGTATATTGACAAAATAAAAATTTAACGAAAAACAAAAAAAAGAGAATGCCCAATAAAGGAGATTTTATTCCTGCTAACTCCCTTTTTAACAGTCTTGTCTGGCCAACATGCACAGCAAATGGCTTGTGGAGGTTACCAGACTAGCAAGAACTAAACAAGGGTTCTCTCAATGGCTGTGTCAGTACCCCACATGGCAAATACTATCGAGGAAGTGAAACAGCCCATGGGAGACTGACTTGCCATTGAAGAGTTGGCATATCAGCACATTTAGCCAAACTAACACCTTCTTTCCAACCCCAGTTTCAAAGTCTAGCCAGACACAACATACATTCTCATGGAATGGAAGTCAGTATATATGTACTGTTTTGCCCCAAGATTATTTGAATCTGCTGGCAAATTGCCATTATTTGGCAGGCAGTATTTGGGTTTGATAATGTTAAGAGATAATTAACTCATGAGTTAATGATATTTTGGCCTTTGCTTCTTCACATGAAGAGGTTCAGGAGGAGGTGACAACCATAGTCACCCATACAGCATGTAGAGACTGGCAGAAAAATCCCACTAGACTGA
>NW_007867526.1:0-598 GCF_000696425.1 Galeopterus variegatus
TCTTGCCATGTCTAAAGCACCAGCAGTAACCACAAAACAGAGAATAGGTGAAGTACTCCACGAAAAAGTATAAAAGTAATGGAAAAAACTGATTATAAGGAAGCACATGTCAGTCTTCTCTAAGAACTTCCAGAAAAAATTTATTGTTCGTGATGAGCAGAGGAAATTCAGTTATTAATAAAGTGTATTGTCTCTTTTGTATCTACAGTCTCGTAAGTTCTGGTGACATTGGCTTCACTTAATAGACATTCATGTACAAGCCCCTTTCCATATTAACCTGTTCTCTGATTGACGCCTCACTTCAACTCTAGGGGACTAAAACTTGTATTAGGCCCATTTCAAACTCCCTGAGAAACTCCCAAAGCTAACACCAAGGGGTGGAAGAACTAAAATCAGAACCGAGGATTGTATCACTTCAAAAATCATTATTTCTTCTACTCTGCTGTTTCCAGAAAAGCTAAAGTAACAACAACAATTGTCCTTTTTAAAACATCCTTGAAAATGACATGAGGATGTTCTCTTATCTGATCACATTTAATGTGTAAAAAAATAATTCAAAATAACATAAACAAGCCCACTCTTACCTTTTCTGTTTAAT
>NW_007867527.1:0-598 GCF_000696425.1 Galeopterus variegatus
AAAAAAAAAAAAAGAAAATGGTGTGGTTCATTGTGTTCCGTTTGGAAAGAGGAGAACCTTGTTGACATAAGTGCTGCATTATTTTAAATGAATCAATGGATGACTAAATTCTTGTCCTTAACATCTGTAGTACCATCCAAGTTACAACATGTCCCTCAAGTCACAAAGACTGTATTGTAGAAGCAAAAACTGACATAAAACTTTCAATGAAATTTCCTAAAGCAGGGACATCCAAGTTTTCCCAAGAGCAGACCATGTTATTAAAAATCTATGTTAGTGCACAAAATGAATTTTTGTTAATATCAGTGATTAAACACGTTGTCATTTAAAAATAGATGAGTGCTAAGAGTAGTCCAAAAAATTAATACTTCTATGTTTCTAAAAAGCCATTGTAACTTCCTGTTTGTTTTTATTGCCCCTACTTATATCATACTAAGCCACTGGCTAGCATGTGTTGGAGAGGAGTCCTATTAGGATATTTACTTCCTCTCCTCATCAGCACTAAAACTCTTAAAAGAACGTTCATTTGGGATATAGAAAAAAAAGAGACCAATGAGACTGTTAGCCAGATCTGGTGATAAGCACAACTCCAAGAGGG
>NW_007867528.1:0-598 GCF_000696425.1 Galeopterus variegatus
GAGTTTTGCCAATTTGACTATAACGTGTCTTGGAGAGGACCTTTTTGGGTTGAATACATTTAGGGATCTTTGAGCTTCCTGAATCGGAAGATCTGTGTCTTTCCTTATACCTGGGAAGTTTTCTGTCACTATTGTGTTGAATATGTTTACAATGCAATCTCCATTTTCCTCCCCTTCTGGCATACCCATGATTCAGATATTTGAACCCTTAAGGTTGTCTATTATCTCTCTTAGATTTTCCTCAATGTTTTTAATTCTTTTTTCTTTTCTTTTTTTGTCTGCCTGTGTTACTTCAAACAGCCCGTCTTCAAGGTCAGAAGTTCTCTCTTCTATTTCTGCAAGCCTGCTGGTTAAACTCTCTGTTGTGTTTTTTATTTTGATGAATGAATTCTTCAGCTTGGCAAGCTCTGCTACATTCTTTTTCAGGGCATTGATTTCCTTGTACATTTCTTCTTTCAGGGCCTGTATACTTTTCCTTATTTCATTGTGTTGTCTAGCTGAGTTTTCTTGTATTTCATTTAGTTTCCTTAGAATTACCACTCGAAATTCCTTGTCAGTCCTTTCAAGGGCTTCTTGTTCTATAGGATCTAGAGTTTGA
>NW_007867529.1:0-598 GCF_000696425.1 Galeopterus variegatus
GTTTTTGACAATTTTGTGTTTCAGTGTCTTGTTGGTAGACAGAGTTGTGTGTGTGTGTGTGTGATTGATAAATGTTGAAATAATAACAAGAGAAAGAAATATACAATATAATATTACTAGCTCTAGTCAGCCTAGAACACCAGAACTTATTTTTCCTATCTACCTGTAATTTTGTACCTCTTAATGTACCTCATCCCCTCCACCACCCCATACTTCAATTCCTGTCCAGGCTTCTGGTAGCCATTATTCCACTCCCTACTTACATGAAAACCACTTCTCTTTTTCTTTGTTAGATTCCACATATGAGTGAGATCATGTGGCATTTGTCTTTCTGTGCCTGGCTTACTTCACTTAACCTGATGGTTTCCAGATTCATCCATGTTGCTGCACGACAAATAATAGAATTTAATTTAAAAAAATATTTTTATTAGCATATTCATTGTTACAAATCATGCTTATTCTTTCTGCCCCTTATCCAATCTATCCCCTCCCCCATCCCTCTCCCCTGCCTCCTTCCCCTCCTCCTTCCCTCTCTCATTCACTTCTAATAACTATAGATTTGTTCTCTCCATCTGATAGATTCATTGTTCCTCTGGTG
>NW_007867530.1:0-598 GCF_000696425.1 Galeopterus variegatus
GTCGGGGTTTCTGCTGGAGATTCTGAGCTTACCTGGGTTCCTCAGGATTTAGGAGTGCGTGCGTGTGTGTGTGTGCGTGTGTGTGTGTGTGTGTGTGTGTGCGTGTGTGTGCGTGTGTGTGTGTGTGTGTGTGCGCGCGCACGCACGTGCATGCATACAGCAATCACAGGAGGAGAACAAGCACTGACCCAGGACACATGAGATGAGAGTTCGAGGCCAGGCTGTGCTTCCAACTAGTTCTGTGGCTTTGGGAAAAATCATTATCCCCTCTTTGAGCCTCATTTTCCCATACATGGAATGAATGGGTCTTTGGGGGGGGGGGAGATTTTTCACTCTGGAGCCCCACTTCTGAAAAGTCTGCAAAGGCCCGGGTGGGGCTTAGGTCTGTTTATAAAGGTGCCTGGTGGGTCTGATATGGGCCTCCCTCCCCCCGAGGCCCCTCCAGGCTCTCACACTAGCAGCCTGCTCTGTGCCCGCCCTCCTAGCTCCCCAGCCTGCTCTTCCCCCAGCCACCTCTGGATTGGAAATCCCCCACCTCACCTCTTTATCTGAAGACCCCAATTCACCTCGCCTTTCAGGTAGGATGCTTATTTGGCCT
>NW_007867531.1:0-598 GCF_000696425.1 Galeopterus variegatus
AGTTTACAGATAAGACCACAGGATGGTGGCTGGGAGTGTTGGAAGGAGGCTGGACACACTCATATGTGATATAGATGATCATTGTCCTGTAAATCATTCTTTATTGTGGTGCTTTATTTACACTTCTGTCTTTCATACCATGCTCTGAGCTCTCCTTGTGTGTGGGGGGTGGGGATGTATTTGCCATCTTGCAGGTAGAAAAAAAAAAGATTTAATATCAGTAATTGCAAATGGTTCAGATTGAACATAATGCACTGCTTGAGATGGAGAGAGACTGAATTTTTTCCGTCTCCCCGCTCCCTACCAGTGTGACCTTGGGTAGGTCTCTTAATCTGTATGAACCTACTTTCCACACTTGTAAAATGTGGTAAAATGTACACTTCCTCATAGGGCTGCTGGGAATATTAAGTTATTAATAAATAATCCATATCTATTTGTGCCTGGCATATAATGAATACACTCTAAGTGGCATCTATGACATTTCCTTTTTTTTTTCTTTTCTCTTTTGTTTTTGCAGCTGGCCAGTACAGGGATCCAAACTCTTGACCTTGATGTTATCAATACTGCGCTCTAACCAACTGAGGTAACCGGCCAGCCC
>NW_007867532.1:0-598 GCF_000696425.1 Galeopterus variegatus
AAAAAAATGCTGGGGAAAAATACTGTCAGCATAGAATTTTATATCAGCCAAAAATCTATTTAAGAGTTTGAGCCAATGAGGATATTTTCTGATGGAAGAAAAGAGAGTTTCCACCCGCAGACACTCACAGCAAAGCATGTATTAAGGAAGAAGGTAGAAGGGGGTGGAGGAGGAAGACAAGGAGGGAGGTGTTAGATGCAAGAAACAGGAAGTAAAGAAGAGAAAATGGGCTAGAACCACACTGAAAGGCAGTTTTATTTTTAAAGAAAATTTCTTGAGCTGCCTAATACAGCAGCTGCTAGCTATAGGTGGCTATTTAAATTTAAATTAATTAAAATTAAATGAAATCAAAAAAATATTGTCTCTGTTACACTAATCACATTTTAAGTGCTAAGTAGCCATATGTTGTTAATTGTTACTTTATTCGACAATGCAGAGATAGAACATTTTCATCATTTCAGAAAGTTCGATAAGACAACATTAGTGAGAGTTTAGGTAACCCCAGAAAGCTATGTATTTCACATTCTTAACGCACCTAGAAAGAGCACAAATAGTATAAATAGATGATATACCCACCGACTTTAAGAATATCAGCTTA
>NW_007867533.1:0-598 GCF_000696425.1 Galeopterus variegatus
AGGGAATGCATCTGGTGAGGGTCTTTTCCTGGAGGTGACTCAATAGCAATGCAGGCTATCACGTGGCGAATGGCTTGAAGAAGAGAGAGAGAACTAAGCTGATCACTTGATCTCCTTATCAATCCATTAAACCATCAACTTATTCCTCCATGAACAGATCAATCCATTCACTAAGATACAGTGTTCATGATCTAATCACCTCTTCAAGGCCCCACCTTTCAATTACCATAATAGGATTTTCCACCCTCTTAACACTGTCACAGTGGGAATTAAGTTTCTGATACATGAAACTTCGGGGGAACAAGCATAGGGTACATGTTCCCATCCAAAAAGGGAGAAATAGAAAGAAGGGAGTAACAGCCAAAAGAAAGGAGTAACAGGTCCTAAACAAGTCTGAAACCCAGCAGGACAGGTATTCAATTTTAAAGCTGGCGAATCACATACCTTGACTCTATGTCCAGCATTCTCTACACCCTGGTGTAGGGGTTGGGTCCCTAAGTCCTTGGATAGCCCCACTCCTATGGCTTTCCTGGTCTCGGGCCATGCTCCAGCTCTCACAGCTGGACATCGCACGCTGGTAGCTCTATAGTTCTGGGGT
>NW_007867534.1:0-598 GCF_000696425.1 Galeopterus variegatus
CTAGGTTATGAAAGAGATAGACAGATTTTTGTAAAAACATAGTGAAATAATCAATGTAGCTACACCTCCAGAGAATAATTCTGGGCATGCCTCACCCTGTTGAGGCTCTTTTTAGCAGCAGGTCCTTCTTTATTTGGAAGGTACAGAAGTACACAATATCAAGAACAGAAGCTTCAGAAGAAATCCACTACTGCAGTTGTATACTGAGAATGTGACCCAAAGCACTACCATTCAAGGTACAAGCTTTCCTTTCCAATTTTTCATCTCTGTAAAGGGGAAAAGCTAGGGAAATGGGTTTGGGAGATTGATGGGGATGGAGAAGAGTGGAAAAAGATGGTAAGGAGGGAAGAGGTTGAGAGAGAGTAAGGGATCATGTTTGAACTGACTAGATAACGCCCTTCACCCCATGTGCCTAACTCTGTGTTAGAAAATCAATTAAGGTAAATTCTGATGTCTATTGTGTCAATCAACAGTACAATAATAATGTTTGTAAAATGAGTAAATAAGAGGTAAAATGAGTAAGCTATGATCAGAAATGGTGTGAACCTGAAAGTATCAGTTAACTGGGAAAGATTGTGAAAGACATGGAGGCTTAACA
>NW_007867535.1:0-598 GCF_000696425.1 Galeopterus variegatus
TCTGTGCTGTACATGGTAACAGCATCCCCTGTGTCCCCTGTCTTACAAAAGCAAACTCCCCCGGTGTCTACCACATCTGAGACAGTTGCTGCCACAGGCTCACTACCCTGTCTCTTTCAGGGCCAGAAAATATGAAAGAGGGAGCTACAATCTCCCATGGCAGCTAAAACTTGACTTTTACAAGGGCATGGCTGCTGCTTACCAGCATCTGACACAGCATTTCTGCTCTGTGGAGTAGATGGGGATGCAAATCATGCACACACACTCATGCACATGCACACACATGAACACATACATGAACAGGTACACACACTAACATGCACACATGTGCACACACCCATGAACATACACATACACACACACTCACACACAAATGCACACAAGCATGTATGCAGCATTCATGAACATGCTCATGCATGCACACACATAAACACATGCATATGCACTCACACTTAGGTACATGTGTGGACACATATGCATACACACTTGCATACACATGAACGCCCACACTCACATGCAGTCACATGCAAAGACACACGAGTGTACACATATACGTGCACACACTCATGCACATGCACACACATGATCATATGCACAT
>NW_007867536.1:0-598 GCF_000696425.1 Galeopterus variegatus
GAGTTATGCTAAGGGTGGCACATGGAAGCTCCTCAATGTATGTTAATTCCTCTCCTTCCTTAGGTATTTTCTAGCTCCAGGCAACTTTTTCATGTGTGAAGTTCACATGCTTACTCTAAAGAAATATTGGAGTGTCAGCTATGAAGACACACAATCCTAAGTTTGTCCACGCTGACCCAGGAACAATGCCCAGGTCACTACTCAAGAATCTGCCTCGGCTACAGGTCAAGGAGGCTTGGTCATTCAGTGTGAGAGCCCGTCTATTGGCCTCTGAACAGGTTCTGAGGACTGCATGGAAGTTTTCAACGTGCACCCAGATTAGGTTAGCATGGTAGGACTATGGGTGTTTTCTTGTTGCTCGATCTTTATGCTTTGTGTAATAATAATGAAACCTGGGTAGCCAGGCCCTCAGTACTGCAGGAGCTTGTCTTTCACAAGCTTCTGGAAAGGAGCAGGGAGGAGGAAAGGGAACGGGCCTTATGCTCTCAAGCCAAAGGAGTTGTCTCAGGCCATGATCACCTGCTCAGATGGGGTGTTGCCCCCTTTACCCAAGTGCCACCATGCCTGTCTTCCCCAGATCAGGGGTACCATTTCCTGA
>NW_007867537.1:0-598 GCF_000696425.1 Galeopterus variegatus
AACCGCTGCTCACACAACTCTAGATATTGTGTCCTTGTCTCTCTCTCTTTTTTTTTTTTTTCAAAGTTCCATCTATGTGCAAGCTCTGGTCAAGGCAAAGTCACAGTAATTCTAGTTTACATTGTAAAAGCCAGGAAGAAAGTACGTTGTTCTGCCAGTAATACATCAACTAATATATTAAAACAACAAACAATGTACTTTTGTGACACCACGATGCTAAATATTTTGAATTAACAAATGTGCAATTAACACATATAAACTCTTGATAATTTCTGATCAGTGTTGGTTAGCTCTCTTTAAAATAATCTGAAATGCTCTTTATAACTGAGACAGGTCTATATTTCTCATCTTTCTACCATACCTCCCTATCTCTAATGTTTTTTACCTAAAGTCTCAAAACAACAGCAACAGCGATAATGTCTAAAATGTTTTGAAAGTTTACTTTGTGTCATGTACTTTAGATATATTTTTTCATTTCATCCTCAAAAGGACACTGTCAAAAACAACTTAACACTATTCCCACTTCACAATAAGGACCCTGAAGCCTAGAGAGATCAAGTAAATCAGCATTAACATACAGGTAGTAAATGGAAGAAAT
>NW_007867538.1:0-598 GCF_000696425.1 Galeopterus variegatus
GATGAAAGAATATTATCCAGCGTTTATTGAGCATTTCTAAGTGCCAGCAAGTTTACATACAACACATCGTGAGGTAGGTGCTATTTTTATTATCTTCCCCCTTGCAGACACAGGCTCAGAGAGGTTAATTCACCTCAGCGAGGTCACACAACCAGGAAGTGGCTGAGCCAGGATTTGAACCCGAGTCTGTCTTATAAGAGTCAGTGCCCTGAGGCATGAAGCCATCCTGACTACTATACAAATCTCCCCTTGCCTATTAATCTGTGTTTAAGATCCTGAAGATAAACAATTGACACTGGTGACCAGCTGGTCTCTGTTTAAAGAAGAAAAGAGCAAGCCCCCTGAGAATTCAATTGAACTGACATCATGGGGTCTGCATACCAGGCAATTAGTAGAATTCCTCTGAGCCCACCACCTCCAGCACTGCTCCAATACTCTCAGGGTCCATCAGTCAAAGCCCCTGGGCATCCTTCCTGGAGGACACATCAGAGAAGAACAAGGTTAGAGTCTTGAGTGGCATTAACGAGTCTGATGGGACACCAGCCTTCACAACCTTCCAAGCTCTGCCGCCATAACAATCCCCAGGAAGCCAATTCCA
>NW_007867539.1:0-598 GCF_000696425.1 Galeopterus variegatus
AACAAATTTTTAAAAATACTAAAGTATAGATAAAATGAATGTACTGAAAGTCTTGAATTGTGGTGTTAACACAGATACTTCCTATCACCATCATTTAACTCTGTCGACCTTAAATTCATGTTGGTAAAATAAGATTTAAATTATTTTCCAAATTATTTTGAAGCTAAAAGGAGAACTTTAGGTGCAGTGTAAGGGACTATAAGCCCTCTGAGAGCAGGGATCATGTCTATTCATTGTCTTGCGCCTAGCCCCAATAGTGTCCTCCAGCTGGACACTATTTACTAAATATCGGTTGAATGGACAAATGAGTGGAGGAATAAGTGACATAATGGAATAGAAAGTATAATTTAAACAAAATCCTGATAATTCAGGAAAAAGTGTTCATTTGTAGGAGAGGAAGGAAGATTCAAAAGCCTGGGTTATTAAAATTAATTGTTTACTCTAACTGAATTCATAGAATAACTTAAATACACAGGATAATTTCTTTCCGATTATAGACACAGTAATCCGATATGGGCACAGCCCCAATGTGAGCCGGGGATCACTGTGATCACTCAGACTTTGCACAGTGTTATTTGACTTTGTGTTCTTTCCCAGC
>NW_007867540.1:0-598 GCF_000696425.1 Galeopterus variegatus
AGAGAAACAGTATAAGATCCCCAAATCCTTAATTCCCAAATCCTAAACTCAGGTGTATATTGTAATGGGCAGTGAACACCATTACCATTAATTTGCAGTACTGTGGACTGACCATATGTAACAATAACAATCCAATCTGAACCATGTTTGCTTAGAATACTGAAGGTTGCACAGCAATTTGTAAGTGCTAAATGTTAAATTATTACAGAATGTGCATCATTGAAGTAAAGCACTCTCAGTGTCTCTTTTGGAAGAGACCAGCCATAAAGTGTAGTTGGCCTACTTAGGTGCAGCTTATCCATCCATGAACTCTTAGGGTGCAGTAAACATCATAGCTGCCTGTGCCAACCCCAGCCAACAGCCTCACATTCCATTTACTCAGAGTCCATAGGCCTATTCAGAGTAGCTTGAGAAATGGTGACAGTAAATGTCACTAAGGAGTGAATTTGGATTTACTAATACAGTGTTGACACTGTATATAGAAACAAGGAGTGATGTAGGAAGTGGGGGCAGGGGAATATCCAGGAAATGCATAAATTTGATCAAAGTCTTGGAAAATAAGGATTTAATAGGAGATTCTATTCAGTCTGGAGAAAAA
>NW_007867541.1:0-598 GCF_000696425.1 Galeopterus variegatus
GATGACATCTAAAGTTAACCATTGCATCCTCTGAATTCATAATAACAGTAACTATTCCATAGATATGTTGTGAGAAGTGAATTAATTTATGTGAATTGCTGAGGACAGCTGAAAATTATTTAAAAAAGTGATGAAATGATTGAAGCAGACACAAATAAATGGAAAGACATATGATGCTCATTGATTGTAATAATGAGTATTGTTAATATGTTCATATTACCCCCAAAATCTGTAGATACAGTGAATTCCTATCAAAGTCCCAATGGCATTTTTCTCAGAGAGAAAAACAATTCTATATTTTATATGGAACCAGAAATGACTCCAAATAGCCAAAGTGATCTTGAGAAAGAAGAAAGCTGGAGACATCATGCTTTCTGAATTCAAAATATATTACAAAACACATATTAAAACTAATTAATAATTTCTGTGTATTAATATTTCAGAAATAGGCAAATAGTCCAATAGAACAGGATATGAGCCTAATAAGAGGCCTACATATTTTAGACATCTGATATACTTTTTAAAATAATGGCTCTGGGAAAATGGACAACCCATACTCATTTTTAATAATAACTAAATTAGAGTCTTACCTCTTACT
>NW_007867542.1:0-598 GCF_000696425.1 Galeopterus variegatus
TACTGATAGGAGGTAAAGATGTGCCAGGAGAAACCTTCCTGTAATGTTCCACCGCTCTGGGGCAGCTGCTGCCACCTGTAGCAAGTCTTAGAGCGGACAGTGTAATAGCAGCTCTTGTGTGGGGGACATGGAGCGGCCTGCAGGAGTGAGAGGATGATCGCCAGGGGAAGATCGTCCTTCTTCTGGGACTGGGGGAAGAGCGGAGGTCCTGGAGATGTTCAGTTTTGTGGGTCCTAAAATGGATGAAGTGTGAGGAGATGTCAGGTTGGGGGTTGAGCAGAGGGACCCCTCTGGCTTGGTATTAACATACTTTTGGGTAAAGTCTCAGGTGCTAGTTTTACCAAGGGGGCCTTTCCTAGCACCTTTACTGCTGTGGGGTGGTGAGAAGTGCTGTGCAAGGCCCTTCCCGACATGGTGAGAGGGGCTGGGGATTCAGGTTTTAATATACACCTGCTGTCCCGGGCTCAGTTTAAAGTCTGAGGACATAGTGGGGAAAGGATGAGGTGATAGAAGGTTGGCCTGTTCCCAAAGAAGATGCCTAATGAGGGAAAGAGTAGGGAGACACTGGCCTAAAGGCGATGAGCTGGGAGGGAGAGGT
>NW_007867543.1:0-598 GCF_000696425.1 Galeopterus variegatus
TATCCAGTTTTTCATGCCATCCTCAGATTGGTTGTAATTAGCTGCACCTTAACACAAAACTCAACTTACAACTACCAAATATGCCATTTACAAATTCCAAAATGCAAGTTATACAGGATTCTAATATGCCCAGTACTGCATAATCTGAGTGAGAGACCCAGGGCCTGGACCCAGCTGTTATGAACACAGTTTTCTAGTACCCTCCTCCTTGACCATGGAATCCCAGCAGAGAACTTTGTGATGAAGAACTGGTTAGACATAAGGTAGAGGGAAACTGCTTTTCTTCCTTTCTTTTTTTTTTAATTTGTTTTTTTTTTTTTTAATTCTAGGATGTTGTTGTGGAGCAGTTGGGAGGGAGGGGGAGGGGGAAGGGGAAGGAAATGGGATGGAAGAAGGAGGAAGAAACAGGGGCAGGATTAAGGCCTGTGGCAGCCCCCACATTCCCACAGTGGAGACCAGGGGGCTTCCTTTGGCTGCTCAGTGGTCTTCACTGAGCTGATTGCACATGTCAGGGGGTGTGGCTGAGACCCCTGGCCCTTCCCCCTTTCTGGCTTGGTAGCCCAGGGGACTTCTGGTCCTTCTAGGTGTTATAGGTGTT
>NW_007867544.1:0-598 GCF_000696425.1 Galeopterus variegatus
GTAGTGACTCTCTACAGCAATGCAGGGTATCACATGGTTCTCCTTTTAAAGTCATCAGAACTGGGCCGGCCCGGTGGCGCACTGCTACAGTGCGCCGCTTAGGAGCACAGTGGTGCTCCTGCCGAGGGTTCGGATCCCACATACAGACTGGCCGCTCACTGGCTGAGCGAGGTGCGGGCGAACCACCGAGGGTTGCGATCCCGTTGCCGGTCCCAGTCCGGTACGGGTGCGACACTGAGGGTTGCGATCCGTTGCCAGTCACGAAAAAAGACAAAAATAAAATAAAATAAATAAAAATAAAGTCATCAGAACCACTCCCTGATAACCCATTAAGCCATTAATGCATGAATGGATCAATCCATTCACAAGGTGTCCTCACGATCCAATCATCACTTAAAGGCCCCACCTTTAAAATACCCTACTAGGATTTCCCACCCTCTTAACACTGTTACAATGGGGGTCAAGCTTTCATGAATTAGTGGGGGCGGGCATTCAACCCATAGCAAAGATCCTGAAGCTCCAGAAGGCAGCTTTGGAGGGTAGTGACAGATGGACAGATTGGCAAGAGGAGAGAAGTCAGGGTAACCTCATGTTTCTG
>NW_007867545.1:0-598 GCF_000696425.1 Galeopterus variegatus
ACTCTGGAGAAGGAGGCAGGTAATAAAGAAGTATATAAACCAGTAGATTGATTTCAGACTATGATGAGGGCTATGAAGGTAATAGCCATGGGTGATGTGCTGAAGCAAGCTTGGTGCTGTGAACAGGAGGAGGGAAACTCATGATAGGATGGTTAGGGAGGGCTTCTAGGAGGAGGTGACACTTGAAAGGTCTGAACAGTGAGAAAAATCCAGTTATGTGGAGATTGGGGGCAGAGAGCTCTAGGCAGAGGAAACAGCATGTGCAAAGAACCAGAGGTGGGCACTAGCTGGGCGTGTGTTAGGAACTGAGAAAAGGCTGGTGTGGCTGGAGCACACTGAGGGAGGGAGAAGTAGGGGATGAGGTCAGAGAGGTAGAATTGTGAGGAGCAAAAGTGCTTAGCTCAGTTCCTAGCACACAGTAGGTCCTTTATAACTGTTACGTATTATCACACTTCTGAGAGCTCACCTGGATACATGTAACATGTGTGGGATGAGAGAGAGGAGACTGGTTTTGAGGATCTTGAGGTTCTTTCCAGACCCATGAATTTGTGAATAAGAGGCTTGAAAACAATTTGCTTATATTAATAAGGTAAATACT
>NW_007867546.1:0-598 GCF_000696425.1 Galeopterus variegatus
TATTGTACCAGAATATGTTCATGTGCCATGACAAAAGGGTTCTGTGGTCAAATAAATTTGATAAATATTCTGTGTTCCCCCAGCTGGATATCCATATGCATTAAAGCATAAGAGGAGTCCTGCAGTAAAGAAACCTATCTAACTTTGTTTAACTCAACTGTACTCATTTCTTTGTACAAGTCTTGCGTCATGAGCCCCTATCAACCTCTTATGAAACAGGGCTTGACAAAGTACTAGTTTAGAATATGCCATAGGATGTTACTGATGTAAATTATGTTGATATTTTTGATGGAAAGACTTCGCCAGTCTGAGCTCTGAGTGTTTCTGAAAGAAGAGTGAGGTGAGGTTGGCATATGTCAGTAAGGAATTGTCTTTGTCTTTCATGTGTGTCTAAGTCCTCCACATGGAAATATGGACAGCCAGGCTTGGAATATACCAATTAGCTGGAGGGATTCTATTTGCTAAAAGTTACAGCTATTTATTTTATCCTGCTCTCTAAACCTCAGATGGATTGTGGTTACTGCACCCACCAATGTTTTTTTTTTTTTTCTTTTACAAAAAAAGGCCTTTAAAGAAAGTGGTAACACAGCGACCTGCC
>NW_007867547.1:0-598 GCF_000696425.1 Galeopterus variegatus
ACTGGCTGAGATAAGGCTGATAGCAGCCACAGGTAGATAACTAGGTGTGAGGGTGGTGACAACTGGGTCAGAGTAGCATAGCAAGATGACCTGTCCAAACAACAGTCTGAACCCCACTCAACAGGGGGCTCCTCTGTAGGGCAACTGCTACCTAAGGCAGAGAGCCAACTTGGAGGCAGAAGTGGTGGGTCTCTCTTGTCCTGGGCTAGTCTAGGGGTGCAAGGAACCCGCTTAGCTGCCCTCTTTCCCCATGCCCAAGAATGGGTTAAATAGCCCAGGTCTGAAATTTCCCCTAAACTAATCTGGCTCTGTAACCTTTGGGAAGGGGGTGGGGTTTTATTTATTTATTATTTATTTATGTATTTATTTTTATTTTTATCAATATACAATGTAGTTGATTTCATGTCCCTTTACCAATTCCTCTTTCCCCCCGCCCTCCCCCTGTCCCCCAACAACATCATATCTGTTCACTTGTCTTAACAAATTCAAGGAATTATTGTGATTGCTGTGCCCCCCCCACCCACCCCAGGAGGTGGTTTTTTTAAAAAAACAGCTTGTTGGCATTTCTTCCATAGTTGTTAGTATATTCAAGTTTCCT
>NW_007867548.1:0-598 GCF_000696425.1 Galeopterus variegatus
ACTGAGTGCCCAAGGCTGCTCTTCTGCTGGTTAGGCACAGAGCAATTCTCAGAGGCATCTTTTGGTGCCACCGTGTTCTTTTTACTTCCTGGTTCTTATACTCTTCAGGACTTCTGGCAGGCATTTTTTGTGGGCTTGTCTTGAGCCCACCCCTTTCCACCAGAGGGAAGGAGACAATAAATGCCTTATAAGGAAGTAATAAAACTTAGGCAACATTCGGGAAGACTGTACACTCCATAGTACTCAGCCAATGAGGAACTGGGGGAGGGACTTGTGCACTAGGGAATAAATTGCTCGATGTGACCTTTTGGGGTGTGCCTGTTCATCAGACACCCGATCTTGCAAGACCACCATTAAAGTCTCACTTCACCATACTTTGTGTCTCTGTGTCCATCCTTTGGCACTGGACAGATGAGGGCATTTCTCACATGATATATACAAACAAATAATGTGTATATATATATATATGATACACACATATATACACATACACACGCTTTCCATATATAAAAAAGAAAGCCCTATCCTATATACTTAATGCGTTAAGCAACTGGATGTAGTAACTGTCCATCTTCTGGCTAGTAAAAGATGCCCTCCT
>NW_007867549.1:0-598 GCF_000696425.1 Galeopterus variegatus
TATAAATCTACGTTATATTATGACAGTTGTATGTTATTCTATCTTGTAGATATGATAAAAATATGGACAACAGATTTCTGTGTCGTCTCATGAAGGTGTACAACTTGAAAATTAGAGAACAAGAAGATACCGCTTTTCAAAGACTAGATAACAGCAACACAGGCTGATGATTTGAAAAATAATAAAAGCAAATAAAATAAACCTTTTAATTTTTCTGTCTTTCTACCTGATGGAAATTTCTGGTCTATGGTGAAGGGAGGAAAACTCAAACAGAGCATTACTCTCACTGAAGAGATAAGACAGATATTGAATTCAAGGAAGCTAAAGAGGTTAGAACTTGCAGTTTGGGGTGCCAGAGAGAAGAGAGCTAAGTAGAGAAAGAGTTCCAGAAATCATAAAAAAGGAACGAGTCTTTTGTTGTATGCCAGTCTCTTGTTTTCTGGAGGAAGCTCCATGAAGCTAGGCAAATAATAACATCAGGGAAAAAAAGATTACTGGGACTATAAGCCAAACAATTTCCAAAACTCATGCAAACTTGAGAATTTTCTGATCTACTACCAATCTGAGTAAAAACACCCCAAACATTACTAGATGCATG
>NW_007867550.1:0-598 GCF_000696425.1 Galeopterus variegatus
AACTACATGCTGTCTACAGGAGACACACATTAGACCTAAAGATACAAGTAGATTTTTTTTTTAAAGGTAGAAAAAGATATATCATGCAAACAACAGCCATAAATAAGCTGGCATGGCTGTATTAACATCAGACAAAATCAATTTTAAAATTAAAAAAAATATATTATTAGAGATAAAAATACAAAAAGAGATAAGAGAATTAAGGGCCAATCCACTGGGAAGATACAACAATAATAAATACATGCATACCTAATGAGAGTCCCCAAATATATGAAACGAAATTGGACTGAATCAGAGAGATAATCCAACAATTGGAGTATTCTATTATATCTATTAATGAGAAAGTGCTCGCTAGAAACAAAAAGAGGTGTTGGTTTCCCAGTGTTCCATCTTTCCCCATAGAATGACACTGGGCAGGGTCAATTGGAAACAGTCCAGAAGGGAGAAACCACCTTACTGATAAGGAGCCTTCAACAGAAGACTTCAGCCTCTTATGGACCTGTGAGATGGAGGAAGGGAGAAGGCAAAAGGCTAATGGTGGAGCGGTACTGAGTCTAAGCCATTAAACACAGAGTTACCACATGACCCAGCAGCTCCA
>NW_007867551.1:0-598 GCF_000696425.1 Galeopterus variegatus
CTTTGGTGTGGCATAATGTTGAAGCATCTTACACCTGTCTCCCAAATGTCCACATTAAGGTCAGGCTTCAGTCACACACAGTAGGAATCTGCTAATAACATACTCTTTGTTGGTTTTCTTCCCTTTCCTGCAAAGTATTAGTGGAATTAGTGCTTCCTGGGGTCTCCATCCAAATAATCCCTTTGATTCAGGAACCTGATGTAAGTAGAAATACAGTATTTTATTACTCTGTAAGGAAATATGAACATTTCATTGAATTCAGATTCTATTATTTTATATGGATATCATAACTTATAAACTATGATTTATAAAGTGACTCTGAGTGATAATTACTTGTAGATCTTATGCTCTAAGATGGGAATAATAATAATTATGATAATAATGGACAAATATTCAGCTAATATCATTACAAAGCAACACATTAAAATGTTGTTAAGTAGTAAACAATAATTTAAGCATTCATAAAAGAAGAGTAAACTTTTGGATGGAGTGATGAGGAAATCAGGGCATTTACCCATTCTTTCATTCAACATTTGCTTAGTATCACTTATGAGACAGGCACAAAGGAGGTGTGAATAAAAAGAAGATATATAATGAA
>NW_007867552.1:0-598 GCF_000696425.1 Galeopterus variegatus
AGTGTAGTGAGCAAGAGGAAATGGAGGGTGGAATGGAGTGTTTTTAACAGGGAAGAGAAGAGATATGATGCACGTTTTAGAAAGATCATTCTAGTTGCTCTGCGGAGACTGGACTGTAGTTTGCAAGAGTGGAAGGAGGGGAGGCCATCTAGGAAAATGTCTCTGCCCTGGAATGAGTTGCTTCCTTTTCTTCAAATGTCCTTTTCTGTTTCCTTCTGCTGCCAAACTTGTACTTCTTCAAGAGTATTTCAGAACTATTCACAATAGCCAGGAGGTGGAAATGAGCCAAATCCCCATCTGTGGATGAATGGGTAAACAAATGTGGTATATCCATACAGTGGAATACTATTCAGCCATAAAAAAGGAAGGAAGTGCTGATGCTTGCTACAGTGTGGATGAACCTTAAAAATATTATGTTAAGTAAAACAAACCAGCTGCAAAAGGTCATATATTGTACACTCTCAGTTATATGAAATATCCAGAATAAGTAAATCCGTAGAGACAGAAAGCAGACGAGTGATTGCCAGGGGCAGGGAAAGGGAAATGAGGAGTGACTGCTTAATGGACATAGGGCTTTTTTTTTGGGGGGGGGGGGGGA
>NW_007867553.1:0-598 GCF_000696425.1 Galeopterus variegatus
TTTCAGATTTTTCCCACTTATATGTTTCTATGAAATAGTCTTTGCTGAAATTAAATCACCTGCACCATAAACAGACCCACCTCACCCCTTGTGGGGGTTTGGGGGATACTCGTCTCCTCCTCATTTTATTTATTTACTTTTGGTGGCTAGCCAGTTTGGGGACCTGAACCCTTGTCCTTGGTATTATCAACAGCTCACTCTAACCAACTGAGCTAACGTGCCAGCTGGTTCCTCCCCTTTCTATGTTTACTATTTGAGTTGAGAGCTCCTCAAGGGGTTCATCAGCACATTTGCTGGACTCCGTTTACTTTTCCACTTAGGAGCACACATAGTCATTTCTTTTGTTGTATTGTCAGAATAAATGTACTATAAAGAAACTCCACTTTATTCCTTAATTCTCAAACATTTAAAGTATTCAGAATTTTTAAAACTCAGACTTTGGTTGCACAGTTGCCTGGACATCACCATGAGTACGACCACGTGTTGTCACCAGAAGGAAGAGGTGAGTGTGGTCGCAGGTCCACAGCCCCCCACCTGAACTCCCCAGGCACAGTGTGTGTCCGTGTTCAGGATTTTTCCAATTTTAGGATGGAAATGT
>NW_007867554.1:0-598 GCF_000696425.1 Galeopterus variegatus
GGGAGGGTTAGTATGTCTTCCTGATTCTAAAATCCATGCTTTCTCTGCTATGCCATGTTTAAAAAACAATCTCCATGTTTAAAAAACAATGATGGGACAGCTGAAGAATCTCATCTATGCGACTTTCTAGTGATGTTATTCTTAAAAGAAGTGATTTTTCAAAGAAGCTTTAGCACTGGCACCCTTTTATTTCCTGTAGACATTATATAGGAAGTCCAATAAATGAAAGACTTGAAAGTGGAGGTGTTCCTGTTTAAGGGAGTGTGTATTATTCTCTTTCTGTTGCTTATAACATAAATACCTGAAACTGGGTGATTTATAAAGAAAACGAAATTTATTGCTTGCAGTTTTGGAGGCTGGGAAATCCAAAGTCAAGGCAACACATCTGGTGAGGGTCTTCTTTGGTTGTGGCTTTACAGCAATGCAGGGGTCTCACATGGCAGAAATGGTGGAGAAGAGAGAGAGAGAATCTCACATGCTCTCCTTTTAAAGCCGTCAGAACCATGCCCCTGACCACCATTATTAATTCATTCACTCCTGCATGGTCCTACAATCTAATCACCTCTTCAAGGCCCCACCTTTCAATTACCGTAATAGG
>NW_007867555.1:0-598 GCF_000696425.1 Galeopterus variegatus
CAAAGCTAGTATTTTATCTCAGGAATTGTGACTTTCTAGCAAGACTCCTAACCAATGTGGCCTCTAGAAATAAGATAAATAAAAACAGAAATGTAGATCTCTCTTCCCTTAGCTGAAGCATAAACAACCTGGATAAAAGTAGGAAAAACAAAATAGTCACAAAGAGGGAGCATGAAATATTACATATTCTAGAATTGAGATTTAACTTTACTTATTTTGGTTTCCAAAAATTATGGCCATCCTTTTTTTTTTCTTTTCCCTAGTAGTGTGCTGGCCAACTATATAACTGAGAGTTTGATTTGAGAGCAAAAAAACAAAACAAAAAAAAACAGACAAACAAAAAAACAAAAAATCATGACTTAGCCTCCCAGGTTTATTCCTCTAACAAAGTCAACCAGAAGTAACCAACTAGAATTGTACACTTTTCTGACATCTCTTTTAGAAGTCTGATTTCTTTATAGTTATTTACTCTTATTTTCCTTTATTTTAATTTCACATATAAACATTATGCAGAATTAAATGAAACATTACATAAAAGCTTTCTACTTTTGCCAAAATAATAATAATGATAATAATAATATTTTCTTCTAGATTTATT
>NW_007867556.1:0-598 GCF_000696425.1 Galeopterus variegatus
GGTTGTAATTTTGCTCTTTGAGAAAGGTAATCCAAAGAAGCAGGGTTCTTAAAATCATGCTATATATTTATACAATACGATAAATTTTCTGCCAAGGATTCAGCAAGATGAGTTTGAGTCTCTTCATGTTCGTCATCAATCAGTTGGGATGCAGTCAATCCCTTAACTGTACAGGTTAGCATATGTCTGGGCAAAGGGGGGAATCAAGAAGAAACAAGGGGTTAGGAGATGAATACACCCTGTCAAATATTTTAATCCAATAAGTTACATCTACGTGTTTTTTGTCATACGTATAATAAAGCTCATCACGTGGGAGAAGTCGGTTACAGGAATAACTATGGGTTCACTGTGATCACGTATAGAAAAGTCCTTTGGGTGGTGACATATCCAGCATTCAATAAGATTTCCGGCCTTAGACAAAACCTGGGAAATTCTTACCATGAAGTTCTTTTCAGGCCTGGGAGGATTAGAAGACATAAGTCTGAAAAGAGATGAGATTACTAGCGAAAGAGCAGCAATTTGTTATACATATAAGGGCAGCAGCAGATAGGAGATTAGAATGTCTTTAACTGGCATGAGTTACCATGGCAATAATAAA
>NW_007867557.1:0-598 GCF_000696425.1 Galeopterus variegatus
TTTGTATTTTTGAATTTACCGACATATATAAATAAATACTCAGTGTCTGACTGCCCCCCCCCCCAACTAACCCCAATTTTTGTTATTGCAATTAAGGCTTCCCACTCACGGGTCCTGATCTGGGCATGTAATGACCCTGAGTGCATTAAGCACATGTGCCAGGTACAGCTGCAGTGTTTGCAGTTTTCCCATCTGCCGGTCTCTGCCCCAACTCATCTGAAAGCCAGTGAAGGGGTGGTGGCTGTGAAGTGACTTTTTATCCTCATACTTTAGGCTCCTGGAGGCCCCAGCATGATAAAATGGAGAGGAGTGGCGAGGGGAAGAGGGGCTGGGGAGATTCCCTTGGTTCCAGCCAGCCTCTGGCAAGTGCCCCAGATGGTGGGGGCCATGTCCTGTGCCCCACTCAGGCCCTGGCAGCCTCGGGTGCCACAGCACATTCTTACAAGCTGATTATCTTGCTTGTTTCCTTGTGAGCCGGCTCATTACCATTTCATTGTGTGGCAGCAATTCTCACTTCACGCCATGAATATTGACTTTGTGCTGCTTTTCTACCTGAATTATGGGGGCAGGCGGAGGGCTGCATGGCTCGCTCAGCTCC
>NW_007867558.1:0-598 GCF_000696425.1 Galeopterus variegatus
CAGAAACAGACTAATACTCATGTCATTATATCTGTCAAAACCCTAGTGCACAGTGTTATAACACCAAGGTCAATGGTTTACATCCTGGTACTGGCTAGCTGCCAAAAAAGAAAAGAAAAAATCATGGAAAGTACAACACCAAGAGTTAACCCTAATGTAAATGATGGACTTTGAGTGATAATGATGTGTCAATGTAGGTTCACCAATTGTAACAAATGTGCCACTCTGGTGGGGGATGTTGATGATGGGGAAGATTATGCATGCGTTGGGATGAGGAGTATATGGGGTATCTCTATACTTTCTTCTTAATTTTACTGTGAACCCAAATCTAAAACAAACAAACGAATGTTTCAAAAAAAGAGAAAACATTGCAAATGCATGCAACAACATGGATGATTCTCAAAAGCATGTTCACCTAAGAAGTTAGACACAGATAGTGTATACTGAAAGATTCCTTTATATGAAATCTAGTAACAGGAAAAACTAAAATATAGTGATAGAAGTCAGAATGTGGTTGTCTGAGATAGGGGAAATTGACTTGCAAAGGGGCCTGAGGGATGTTTTTCATGATGAAAATGTTCTTTTTTTTTTTTTTTTT
>NW_007867559.1:0-598 GCF_000696425.1 Galeopterus variegatus
ATTCAGTAAAATTGTGTCTTTTACTTTTCATGTAGTCAATGATATCACCTGCCCTCATATTCAATAGTGAATGTCCCCCAATTTTTGTACAAGTTATGTCCTCACCACCAACTTGCTTTAGTAGTGGAAATTCAGTACTCAACTTTATTTATTTATTTATTTATTAAAAATGGGCTTTTATTTTTGGCTCATTGTTCCTAAAAGAATTCTTTTCTTTTTTTACAAAATTTTAAAAAGAAAGGTGTTATTAACCAGTAAAATAAGTAGTTATAGATTTAAACAATACTATCTGTGGCCAAACCACTGTAGCAAGAGCATTTAGATTATTTTTTATATGCTCTGTGGCAGCCTCAATTTCGGGTCCATACTTTACATATACCTAACCATAATTCTCACATTTCCTACTAAATCCACCTATTTTTTTGCTTTGTGAATTTTGCTGCATCTTCCAGGCCATGGAACAGGCTATAACACTTCTGGCTGAGTGAGAACAGCAAAGGTCTCTCCACAAGATTGAAATGTGTAGACTGTCCTATCTCTTGTGTCTAAGTGTAATTTGTTTTTCAAGCGATTATACCATATGCTCTTTAAAAAAAAA
>NW_007867560.1:0-598 GCF_000696425.1 Galeopterus variegatus
CCTTCGGTTCTGTGAGTTATGCTGGATTCTAAGGTCGGAAGCTTCTCTGACGCTTTTTGATGCAGATTTTGAAATAGAAGTCTCACAATCCGTTTACCCCATAGGCTCCAAAGGGCTTCCACGTAGAACTTGCAAACACGAATTCCTACAGGCTAGATGTGAGAACCACATTCTGCTGCCTCCTGCGTCAGAGTTAAACTGGCTTGTGAAATCTCAACCTCCAGTGAGAGTTTTTGGCCGAGATATTCAACACAACTTTCAAACCTGTTTGAGAGCCGTTTGCCGTGTGATTTCGCATCTAATTTCTTAAAAGAAACTCCTCTCAGCTCTACCTGTCTTCTACCTAACACAACTTCGGTTCAGTGAGTTATGATGGATTCTAAGCTCAAAAGCTTCTCTGACCCTTTTTGACAGAGATTTTGAAAGAGACGTCTCTCAAGCCGTTTCCCCCATAGGCTCCAATGGGGTTCCACTTAGAACTTGCAAACCCCAATTCCTACAGTTTAGATGGGAGAGCCACATTCTGCTGCCTCCTGTTTCAGAGTTAAACTGGCTTATGAAATCACAACCTCCAGTGAGTGTTTTTGGCAGAGATATT
>NW_007867561.1:0-598 GCF_000696425.1 Galeopterus variegatus
GGGTTCAGGAGATAGATCTGAAGCTAAAGATTTGGAAATCTGGAGATAAAGATTTGGAAAGCATCAGAATTTCCTTGGAACACGAAGCTGCCATCAGAGTGAATGAACCTAAGAGATTGAAAGAAAACACACACACACACACGCACACGCACACGCACACAAATAATTCTTTGATTATCAAAGACATCATGAAGGGACTTTTAGAAATATATTTTAGGTTTCTATTTTGCACATAAGGAGCTTGGAAGTCACCATTCCATCCCAACAACAACTAAAAGGTTGAACAGCCTGAAAAACCAACAACTCTTCTTAGATCTGTAAAAGGGAAGGACACAGGGCAAACCACTGTCCCCGGTTAGAGAGGAAGACAGGAAAATATCCATAGTCACAGCTTACAGGAGAAGACTTAGTAGTGGGAACCACCATGAGAACCAGTGCTGGATCAGGACAACCTGAATTGTGAGTGACACATTACTGGACGCTCAGTGCAAACAACACAGAGTTAAAAACTCCAGGGGAACCCAGTCATAAATTGGCCACCAAAATACTGTGCAATTCACCTCCAAGAACTCCACCAAGTTTCTAAAGGAAATACTCA
>NW_007867562.1:0-598 GCF_000696425.1 Galeopterus variegatus
CTATACTAAGCTTTCAGTTCATAGCTTAAGCAACTGAGAACTCAACTGATTGAGAATCAAAGCAGCAACCACTATATACTATGAGCCCCAGTCTACAGTAAGCATCTGTAATATATCACTTTCTTGTTTGTAACTTTTGCAACAATATTTCAGCTCCATTTAATTCTCACTTTTTTACTCTTTACAATATCTGGGGCTTTCTTTTCTGAATAAGATTAATCATATAATATATACTAACTCTACCTTCTCTTTGCCATCAGCTGTTTCTTTCCACCCTAACATTTTCATTATAGGTAAATTTAGTTTTCTTGGTCATGGAGCAGGTATGTTCTGGCAGTATGCAATCACACTGCAAAGCAGCAGTCAAGTGGTTAAATGTGCAATCTTGAGAAATGTTCCCAATGATGAGATTTATAAGATTGTGAAAATATGTCCTGAGGTGGTGGAAGAAGCCTATTACCTGAGTCTATTTTAGAAAAATACTCCAAAGAATACCCTGAGTAAAGGAAAGTCCTACATTAGGGGGTTAGGTAGGAATGTTCCAAACTATAGTCATTGTCATTTCATATTTGCTGAAAACCTGCTGACCTTATTTCCT
>NW_007867563.1:0-598 GCF_000696425.1 Galeopterus variegatus
GAAAATATCAGTCCCAGACCAGCCTTCATCCTCACAGTATGCCAGAATCCCAGTGGAAACACTCGCCCACTCTTATGCTTCTCCACCTGTGATAGAGCCCACTGGGGTAACCTCCTCTCCCAAATCCCAGCTTACAACCCCTCTGTCAGAAAGTGCTCATCACCTGAGCACAGATCTGCTGCCTTCCGCTGAGACCATTTCGGTTGACACATTGCTGCCTTCTCTATCAGAAGCCATGGCTTCATTTCCCATGACCGAAGCTCCAGAAGCCAGCTTAGCTACCTTTTCAAGCAGTCCAAACTCTAGGACAGAACCAAGTCCTGAGGACACGACTACATCTGCCATTGAAGAGAGCCCAACCTCATCAGCTCCATCACTGTCCCCCTTTTCAGTTTCCAATACCACTGGCTCTTCAAACAGCACAGTCCTCCATCAGATGACTTCCTCTCCAGCTACCCCACATACAGTGGATACCAGTCTTGGGACAGAGAGCAGCACTACTGTAGGATCCAGAGTTACGTTCAGTACTTCGGAGACCTGGCCCCAGCCAGTCAAGACATCTTTATCATTCGTTTCAGATACCAGCATGACAGAGGGT
>NW_007867564.1:0-598 GCF_000696425.1 Galeopterus variegatus
GACTTCTCCTGCCATATCCATATGTCATAGCTCCCAGAAGCTTCTGATTTACATCTGAAATTGTTTATATCTAATTAAACTGCTGTGCTGCTGGCTCTCAGCAATGCTGTAATTGCTGCCACGTAAGAACAGTGTTCAGGTCAGGTCTTCATGCGCTTGCGTCAAAACATTTTCTGATGTTGTAAACAAAAAAGTAAAGCTTCGCTGGGTGAACTTTAGTTTTCTGTTGCAAGTAAAACGTCCCTGGCATTGCTTTGGATTGCTCTAATGGACTTATATTTCAGTATGTAAAATAGTTGATCATGAAAGTAAAATATGTACTTTGTTTTGAAACAAATGATTATTTAAATGTTGCTTCAAATTTTGAAAATGTTTCATTTTTTATTGCTAAAGAATTGAGAATGTATTGAATCATAAGAAAAATATCTGGCACAGTCCTGATTTTTCCAGCTTAACTACCTTTCTGTTTCAGAACCTGCTATCCATTCTCAGCTACAGCTCACCAGCCTAATGTAGTGTATCCGGAGAATGTATCATCAATGCTTGTTAAAGATGAGGCTTTGTCATCTTTAGATTAGAGTTACACGTGGGATGAAAA
>NW_007867565.1:0-598 GCF_000696425.1 Galeopterus variegatus
ACATCTTGCCTAGAGTCTACATCAAAGGTAAGAAAACACTAACAGCAGCCGAATAGCCAACGTGCATTTCAACCTTATGCTCACATCTTAATCCCAGTCAACTCAGATCTGCAGTCAGCAAGGGAGGAGGTTAAAGCTTTGGGCGCCTATTGAATAGTCACAGAAACACAGAATTGGAAATGACACTGCAAGGCTTGTTCCTTCTAGAATATCCCTAGTATGTTGCTATCTAGCCTTGGTCTAAATTCTTCGAGTGATGGGAATTCACCACTTCATAAGGTTAGTGATTCCATTGTTGGACAGAGAGCATAGAAAATGTTTCCTTGTAATGAGTTCAAATGTGCTTTCCAGAACCAAAAAGAACAGTTCTACATGCTCCATCCATGTTTTGGAACGAAGATACATCATCAGGTCCTCACAGTTTTTCCCTGCCCAGTCACTCACTGTGCCCTGGGTCTCATCTGCCTTCCTGTTCCTTTTGCAGAGGGGGAACGCCTGGAGGTCCGCATGAAACGCCTGGAAGCCAAGTATGCCCCACTTCACCTGGTCCCTCTGATAGAGCGGCTGGGGACCCCTCAGGTACAAACCTTATAGAATG
>NW_007867566.1:0-598 GCF_000696425.1 Galeopterus variegatus
TATATTCTATCTATCCTCTTGACTACGTGAATATGTTTGTTGAAAGAATTACAAAAGGAAAAGCAAGTGGATGCATAAATTTTTATCGATCTTAGACATTCTTTCTTACAGTCACCAGAATGTTAAAAAACTTTCAAGCCTACATAAGTTAGTGTATTATGAAATATTGTGACCCTAAAAATACAATAAAAATTCCTATACTACCTTACAACTTCGGGATACCCATGGAGTGGGTTTCTATATAAGATTTTCTCCCAGCTCAGGGCTCAGCACCCTTCCTCATGGGATGCACTAGGCAGAGGACAGTTGAGTCTAGCTGAAGATGGGCGGTCAGCAGGCGTGAGTTAAGGGTGCCTCCTACCCGTAGTTATATATACAAAACTGAGAGGGAAAGGTCAGGTGTCGTAAATTCTAAACTATGGAAAATCAGAAACTATGTCAGTTTAATCCACTGAAACTTAATTAAGAACTGAATACAGCGCCTGACACATAAAGGAGCTCAATAGACATGTGGTTAGTGAAAGTATCATAGGCCAAAAGGAGAGTCCTGCCCAAGATAGAAGAGGGGAAGGGGAGGGGGAGGGAAGGGGAGGGGAGG
>NW_007867567.1:0-598 GCF_000696425.1 Galeopterus variegatus
AGGCTGATGCCCAGAGAGGGCTGACACGCTGGGGACCTGAGCAAGTCACTTAGCTTCTCTGTGCAGTGACCCAAGAAACCGTCCCACTGGCTACCTTCTTAGACCACAGAAATGACACCATGGTCATGGTCGGCATGGACTCAGGAGTACACTTCTTTGCAGAGTTTGTGGGAAATGGCCTTGTGTTACTTTCTTGTGAATTCTAGGGAGCCCCGGCCTCTGTGGCTTTGGGATGTAGGCTCCACTCCAACAAATGGGGACCTACAACTCTTTGGAAATCAGCAATTTCTGATTGCAGATTGTTATAGGCTGGATTGTGCCCCCTAAAATTCACATGTTGAAATCCTAATTCTCAACAACTTAGAACGTGACTATATTGGATCAGCACCTTTAAAGAGGTGATTAGGGTAAAATGAGATCATTAGGGTGAGCCTAACTCAATACAACATGTGTCCTTATAAGAAGAGGAAATTAGGACACAGACACACGGAGGGAGGACCATGTGAAGACACAGGAAGAAAGTGGCCATCTGCAAGCCAAGGAGAGAGGCCTCAGAAGGCACCAGCCCTGCCCACACCTTCATCTTGGACTTCCAGCC
>NW_007867568.1:0-598 GCF_000696425.1 Galeopterus variegatus
TATGCTTTCTTAGGACAAAGGTAGGGCTCAGTAATTGATGTTTTTTTGGGTTGTTTTCAAAAAAAATCTGGTGACTCTGGTGCATGTGATTCTAAACCATACTTAACTCATAACTTACCTATTTCTCATGGTTCTCTTTTTCCAGAAAAACCTCCCATGATTATTTTAGTCCAGTATTCTCCATTGTGCTTTTTAGGATACTATCCTGTGTTATAAATTAACAAATAACTTTGGGAGCACACTCTGAGAAATACTCATGTAGCCTGCAATTATCTTCTAATTTTCTACTTGCTGTCAGTATCAATCAAATCAATAATGTCTTTCCATTCTGCGTTTGTACTGAATAATTTTGCATTTTCTTATTTTACTGCCTATTTCATGGGTAGTTCTCCTCTCTCCAACTGGATTTGTAAGATCTTTAAGACGGGAATATATATTATTAGTCCTTGTGTTACACGGGGCCAACCTGATAACTGTTACTACCTAGGAAAGGCAAAGACTACTTTAACTAACTAATATCACAACAGAATTAGTTGCGAAGGGCAGGAATGGTGCCCAGAAGTTAAGTTACTACATTCTACATCCAGTTCCTTCTTGT
>NW_007867569.1:0-598 GCF_000696425.1 Galeopterus variegatus
GCTTAGAATCCAGCATAACTCACAGAACCGAAGGTGTGCTAGTTAGAAGAGAGGTAGAGCTTAGTGGAGTTTTTTTCAGTAATTATACGGGAAATCACACGGCAAACGGCTTTCAAACAGGCTTGAAAAGTGTGTTGAATATCACTTCCACAAACTCACACTGGAGGTTGAGATTTCACAAGCCAGTTTCACTCTGATGCAGGAGTCAGCAGAATGTGGTTCTCACATCTAGCCTGTAGGAATTCAGGTTTGCAAGTTCTACGTGGAAGCCCATTGGAGCCAAAGGGGGAAAGGGCTTGTGAAACTTCTCTTTCAAAATCTCTGTCAAAAAGGGTCAGAGAAGCTTTTGAGCTTAGAATCCATCATAACTCACTGAACCGAACTTGTGTTATTTAGAAGACAGGTAGAGCTGAGAGGAGTTTGTTTTCAGAAATTAGATGCAAAATCACACGGCAAAAGGCTTTCAAACAGGCTTGAAAAGTGTTTTGAATATCTCTGTCAAAAACACTAACTGGAGGTTGTGATTTCACAAGCCATTTTACTCTGATGCAGGAGGCAGCAGAATGTGGTTCACAGATGTAGCCTGTAGGAATTCAGG
>NW_007867570.1:0-598 GCF_000696425.1 Galeopterus variegatus
CTCCCTCGACCCCACCCCCCACACCCCACATACACAACACACAGAGATAGAAATGCCTAACGATACGTGAATGAAGTTTAGGGTACAAGGTTTAGTATGCAATAAAAAGTTTTAATGCCACTTAATACAAAAAGCCCATTAGTTGACAGGTGTTTACAGGAGGACACACCAGGTCCTCAGCGGGCTGGGTGCTAGAAGAGTTACCACCGAAGGCAAATTCATGGTGTTGTTTGGAAAATGGTCACGCTGAATTTCAATCCTTTCTCAAACAAGCTTTTTCTCTCCTTGGCGTTTGCATATGCTGTTCTCTCTGCCTAGAAAGCCTTTGCCCTTCACCCCAATCCTTTCTAAGCTAGTGCCTTGTCATCCTTCAGGTTTCAGCTTAAGCATAGCTGCATCAGAGGGGCCTGCCTAAACAGATCTCCCCATAATCTCTATTTCAGCACTGTCGGTATTTTCTTCAAAGCCCTTGCCAACTATTTCATTTTATCCAAATTTAAACTTTATTTTATTTAATTTTTTGTCTGCCTCTCCCAGTAAGCTGAAAGCAATTTGAAAAGAAGAGGATTCATGTAGGCTTCATTTTACATCACATAGT
>NW_007867571.1:0-598 GCF_000696425.1 Galeopterus variegatus
TTAATCTACCTTGGTGAGTATTCCATGGACACTTGAAAAAACAAAAAGCGTATTGTGCTATCGTGGTATGTTCCATACATGTAAATTCGGTTCTTTTGGCTGATGGTATTGTTTCTTTTTATGTTCTTGCTGATTTTCTGTCTAGCAGTTCTATCACTGGATGAGAGTGAACGTTGAAGTCCCCAGATATTTTTGTAGATTTGTCTATTTTTCTTTCCACGATCAGTTTTCACTTCACATATTTTGACACCGTGTCTTTTTGGTACATACACATTTAGGACCTTTATTTCTTCCTGATGGATTAGTCCTTTAATTAGTATGCAACATTCCCTTTTCGTCTCTAGTAAGTTTCTTTCCTCTGAAACCTGTTTTATCTGATATTAATATAGTCACTCCTGCCTTCTTAAAAAAATAATGTTTGGGCATCATAGGAAGGGAAGGTTCAGATGCCTGAATAGAGGTGCTAAGCTCTCGCCTCTGATGAAAGGAAAGTCCAAAACAAGTGGACAGTCATATGTTGAATAGACTTTTTGTGTGTGTGTCCGGCAACAGATCGCAACCCTCAGTGTCGCGCCCGTACCAGACCGGGACCGGCAAC
>NW_007867572.1:0-598 GCF_000696425.1 Galeopterus variegatus
GCAAGAGAAAAGAAACACATAACATTCAATGGATTCCTAATACATCTCTCAATGGATTTCTCAGCACAAACCCTACAGGCCAGAAGGGAGTGGGATGATATATTCAAAGTGCTGAAGAATAAATACTGTCAGCCAAGAATTCTGGATCCAGCAAAACTACCCCTCAAATATGAAGAAGAAATAAAGTCTTTCCCAGGCAACAAAAGCTAAGGGAATTTATTAATACTAGAACCGCCTTACAAGAAAGCTAAAAGGAGTTCTTCAATTTGAAAGAAGCCAATGCTAAAGAATAGCAAGAAAATATATGAAGGTACATAATTCAGAAGTAAAGTAAAAATTCAGAAGTAAAGTAAGTACACAGACAATATCAGAATGTTCCAGTGTTGTAAGGGTGGTGAATATACCACTTATATCCTTAGTATTAAGACTAAAGGACAAATCTAACAAGACAATAACAAATACAACAACCATATAACAGATAGGCAATATTAAATGATATGACTAGAAACAAAATGTCAAAAAGTGGGGAGAAATGATGCCAAAGCATAGAGTTGGATTTGGTTTTTCATTTTTTCTTAGATATCAAAGTTATGAAGTA
>NW_007867573.1:0-598 GCF_000696425.1 Galeopterus variegatus
GGGTTGCGATCCGTTGCCGGACATGGAAAAAGACAAAAGACAAAAAAAAAAAAAAAACTAAGATCATATAAAATATGTTCTCTGACCACAATAACAGAAGGGAATATAAAAAATTCATAAATGTGTGGAAATTAAACAACACTGTCCTAAATAAACAATGGGTAAAAGAAAAATCACAGGGAAATTAGAGAGAACTTTGAGATAAAATACAAAGTGCATCATATAAAAACTTACAGAATGCAGGGCTCATGCAGTGCTCAGAGGGAAATTTATGCTTGTCAACACATACTAAAAATAAGAGAAATCCCAAATCGGTAATGTAAACTGCTAACTTAAGAAAATAGAAAAAGAAGAGCAAACTAAACCAAAAACAAATATAAGTAGGAAATAACAAAGATGGCAACAGAAATATATGAAATATGGAATTGAGAAAATCAACCAAATCAAAGTTGGTTCTTTAAAAAGGTCAACAAAATTTGTAAACCTTTATCTAGATTGACCAAGAAAAAAAGAGAGAATAATGAAATTACTAACATTAGAAATAAAGCAGGAGCATTATTACATTGTCATTATGGTTTTTTGTGGTGGTAAACTTTAG
>NW_007867574.1:0-598 GCF_000696425.1 Galeopterus variegatus
CCACAGGAGTCCAGCTGGACATGGGCATTTTTCCATGATGGCTTGGGAAGCAACTGGGTCAAATGGGCCAAGGGCCTTAAAAATGTCGATACCTGGGCCGAGCCTGTGGCGCACTCGGGAGAGTGAGGAGCTGGGAGCACAGCAGCGCTCCCGCCGCGGGTTCGGATCCTATATAGGGATGACTGGTGCGCTCACAGCGCTCACTGGCTGAGCGCGGTGCGGCCGGTCTCAAAAAGGACAAAAAAAAAAAAATGTCGATACCCATTGTCCTTCTAGGTGCACTTCTGGGGTCACTTCATAAGCAGCCAGGCCTGACCACCTTCTGGGGCCAGGAACTGAGGACAAGAAGGCAGGAGGGAAAACCCACCCCTACCCTTGTGGAGCTACAACAATAATCATCAGCCTGAGTAGGAGAAAAGCCTTGCTCAAAGGCTTCCTGGGAATGTTATTCATTCATTCATCAAGAAATACTTATTAAGGGCCGAGCCCGTGGCGCACTCGTGAGGGTGTGGCTCTGGGAGCACAGTAGCGCTCCTGCCGCGGGTTCGGATCCTATATAGGGATGGCCAGTGCGCTCACAGTGCTCACTGGCTGAGTG
>NW_007867575.1:0-598 GCF_000696425.1 Galeopterus variegatus
TTGGTGGGGACAACACATCCAAACCCTGTCAGTGTATCTCCAGTGCTACACAAGGCAGAGAAAAGCATCCCCACAGCATCAGAGTAGTCATGCAACTAGAAAGAGTAAACAAACTGCAGGAAGGAGCAGCTTCATACTGTCACTGTGGTTGTGTACGTGGAGACTGGGGGTGTGAATGGGGCAAACAGGAAGAACCCCCCAATATCAGTACAATTATTATCTGAACAGAGTGTGAACCAGCCAAAGAGGAGGAGTCTTGCACCATTAGTTAGTGGTGTAACTGGACATGGGATTTGATTTGTGCAAAAGAGTATCCCTGCACCATTAGTGAGGTTGTGTAACTGGAAAGGTGATGTGAATGGTATAAAGAGAGAAGTGCCACAACATAAGAACAGTGGTTTTCCTGGTAGGTGAGATGAATAGGGCAAAGGAAAACATCCTTAGACTATTATTTTATCCCTACGTGGTCAGCGATGTTAAGTAGAAAGGTGATATGAGTGGTGCACAGAAGAGCAACCCCACGTCATCAGTGTATTGGTGAAAGCTGGCAGGAGATGTGAAAGAGGCAACCTGGAGGATCCTCTCAGCATCAGTTCAG
>NW_007867576.1:0-598 GCF_000696425.1 Galeopterus variegatus
TGCCTTCACTAAGCTTTGCTTTAGCGTATTATGTCTTCAGTCTTTATAGGAGGCCAATAAAAGTAGTGCTCTGTTGAACGGTGCTTCTGACTCCTTCGTGAAACTTTAGTTAGCAATATTTCATGCACTGTCTGCTCTAGAAGGTGACCTCAACGCAGCCCCCTCGTCTCACAAGTGAGGAGAGTAAGGTTCTCTGTGTCCCCCAGTGTCCTTTATTCAAGGATCTGTGTGATAAATTTCTACTCAAGTTTAATTCCAGGAAAACGTTTTGTCTTTGTAGATGACTATGTATGCTTTATATTGTCAGAAAACAAAAGTCTGTGCAATCCAATATGCTTCTCTTGTTGGCTTAACTGTCAGAAAAGTTAGAACCAAATTAAATGCCCAAGTGTGAGAATCTGCTCTACGCAGGTGTCTGAAGCTATCATTTACTTTGCTTTCTTCAGCAAGAGTATTATCCTTAAATGCCTTCTCTTGCACTGTTTTAAGCTACCTCAAGTTTTTTGGAAGTAGGTAGAATACAAATCTTAACTTAAAAAAAAAAAAGGAAAACTTCATGATGTTATCCCAAGCCGTCTTCTGCCGTGGAGCGTGAAGT
>NW_007867577.1:0-598 GCF_000696425.1 Galeopterus variegatus
TGCACGCATATGTGTAGCTTACAGCATATCAGTGTGCAGAACTGTCAGTGTGAAATCGACTCCCTCCTTACCGGATCTCCTCTTTGTCCTGCATCTCCTGGAGCACCAACAGGACCAGGAGTCCCAGGGGCACCCTGAGAGCCTGGCAGACCTGCAGGCCCAGGGTCTCCACGATCCCCCTGACAAGAATAACCATGATATTATTCTTTTAACATTTATTCTAAAATAATAATATACATGTCATATCATTCATAATAGAAAAAAATACACCTTTTAAAAACATATTTTTACTTATCGTTTTACTTATATTTTACTTATATTTACTAATTAGTAAATCAAATTGCAAAGAATAATATTACTTCTCCTCAATTTCAGATCTCATCAGTCCCCTTGTCTGCACCCTATTGCTCCCACAGTCGAGATTACTGGAGTGTAAAAGTGGTCACCTCCAGAAATTAACATGTTTCCTAAACCAGCAGTCATCAAACTGGAGTGCCTGTACACTTGGAATACACAAAGACTTTCCAAAGAATGGGAAAACAAGGAAAATTATTTAAAAAGCACCTTCCAGAGTTTGAAATTTATATGTGTTTTTTTT
>NW_007867578.1:0-598 GCF_000696425.1 Galeopterus variegatus
AAAAGAACCATCCTGCAGTGCTTCCCGAAATCTCCCATTGAGTAGTTCTGGATCTCATTACGCGCATCCTAAAATATGTTCTCTGCCTCCTCGGCTGTGCCTAATTTGGGCATTGACTTGGCCAGCCTGATCACCACTGCAGGTAGCCAAAGGAATTCCCTAATCCTTACTGGCACAATGAATCCCAGCGATCCTGTGCCGGTGGGAGGGAAAATATTTATTGCTGAGGGGCTGTAAGCTCTGGATGCTTCCCTCATTTGTAAACCGTAAGAAATGGATGACACGGCTGGGTATGAACTGCTTTGATGCTCTTCTCTTACCTCTCTCTATACTCCTTGTTTTCATTCTGGCAGTTTGGGTCAGTAACCGGCATAGATTCTAACTGGACAAGACAGTACAGTAAGGGTTGTAAACCTTTTCTGTAAAGGGATGGGTGGTAAATATTTTAGGCTTTGCAGGCCAGTCTCTGTCGCAACTACTCAACTCTGCTGTCGCAGTGCAAAAGCAGCCACAGATAATGCATAAACAATGAGCTTGGCTGTGTTCCAATAAAATGTTATTTACAAAGGCAGGTGGCAGGCCAGATTTGGCCTGTGGG
>NW_007867579.1:0-598 GCF_000696425.1 Galeopterus variegatus
AAATTAGAAATGAAAAAGGTGATATTACAACTGATACCTCTGAAATACAAAGAATCATTCCAGACTACTACAAACAACTACATACCAACAAATTTGAAAATCTGGAGGAAGTGCATAAATTTCTGGACACACACAAGCTACCAAAACTGAGCCAAGACGATGTAGAAAATCTGAACAGACCAATGACAATAAAAGAGATTGAAGCTATTATAAGGAGGCTGCCAACAAAGAAAAGCCCAGGACCAGATCGATTCACAGCAGACTCTACCAAACATTCAAAGAGGTATTGACACCAATTCTCTACAAACTATTCCAAAAGATTGAAACAGATGCAATTCTCCCAAACTCATTCTATGAAGCAAGCATCACCCATACTACCCAAAGTGATATACAAATTTAATGCAATCTCCATCAAAATTCCAATGACATTTTTCTTAGAAATGGAAAAAACTATCCAGACATTTATATGGAATAACAAAAGACTACGCATAACCAAAGCAATTCTGAGCAAAAAAATAATAAAGCTGGAGGAATAACAACAAAACAGCATGGTACTGGCATAAAAACAGACACACTGATCAATGGAATAGAATAGAGA
>NW_007867580.1:0-598 GCF_000696425.1 Galeopterus variegatus
AAGGACTGAAAGAAATTACAATGTATTTTAATTTTAGGAGAATTTTTTTTAGGATGACCAATCAACAGCAGTAAAACATTATAAGTATAGTTTAAATTCAGGCAGATTATCTAACTTAATCTCAGATAATTTTTATAAATTTAATAACTTGCTCTGAAATGCTTCACATAAACAATGTTATTAAAACTAAATGAATAATTCTATTGTGTTCTCCATTATAGTCAACAATATCATAAGACATAAGATCTCTCTTCTCCTATGGCTTCCATGAAAATTTTCCTTTCTATTTATTCATTTCAGTCATTTTTATCTGTAACTTTCTGCCCATCATTTAAATGGTGGTATTCCTGGGGTTCTGTTCTTGACCTTCTTTTTAATGTATCACCCCCTCTGGATTTCCATGACATCAACTACCAGCTAATCACAGTTTACCAATATGTTTCAAGTTGTCCTAAACTGAACTCACTAATTGTAACAACCAGCCATGTAACTGTTCCAGTTAGAAAACTGGGAGTTATTTTTGATTCCTCCTCCTCTCACACCACCCACACCTATTTAGTCATAAAGTCCTGTCAATACTCCATTCTAAAAATGGATC
>NW_007867581.1:0-598 GCF_000696425.1 Galeopterus variegatus
AAGAACAAAATAAACCCAAAGCAAGCAGTACAAGGAAATAAAGTATAGAAATCAATGAAATTGGAAAAAAAATTTAGAGAAACTAAAAACTAAAGCAGGTGTTGTTTTTTAAAGATTGAGTTAATAAACCTATACAAAATGGCAAAGAAAAATGGATGATACCAGTATTAGAGATGAAACGGGGGGGGGGGTGTCACTACAGATCTTTTAGACACTGAAAGGATAAGGGAATATAACAAATAACTCTTAGCACAGATTTCACGTTAATGGAATTGACCAATTCTTTGAAAAGCAAAAACTACCATATCTCACCCAAAATGAATTACATAACCTAAATATTCCTAAATGTTAAATAAATTGTATTTGTAGTTTAAAAACTACCAAAAATGAGATCTGCAAGTTCAGATGGTTTCATTGCTAAATACTACCAAATACTTAAAGAAGATATAACACTTGTGCTCCACAATCATTTCCAGAAAATAGCAAAGGAGGGAACTCTATTTACCAATTTTATGAGATTGGCATTACCCTGTACCAAAACCACAGAAAGTACTAGGAGATTACAGACCAATACTCCTAATGAATAGACTAGCGAATC
>NW_007867582.1:0-598 GCF_000696425.1 Galeopterus variegatus
TAATAAAGACATTTTAAGAGGTAAGTTCTCAAAAATTAACCTCCCATGTCCCTTTTCTCAGAAAGCTACTGGCAAATATATTCCACTAAAAAGAGGAGGCAAATCATGAAAGAAAAATACACAAGATCCAGTCAACAGTCTTCAAAAGGAGAGGGAATTCCTAGGAGGTCTTGAGAACAGCTGTGTTAATTAGATCAAGGGAATAGAGGGCTTTGGTAGGGATGTCTCCAAGAAAATTTCAAATGATAGTTTAATTAATATGTTTGCCTAGATTGAAAGCAGTTTTAAATTTCTGCAGGAAGTTTGGAGCTGAATTAATAATCAGTACACAGAAAACGAAGCAAATGAAAAAAAAATGGCAGTTACTACCTCCAGAGAAAAGCAAAGACTTGTGCAAGATGAATATTTAATCATAGTACCCTACCTGGCTCTGATAAGAATAATATTTGCATAGTCATAATAATGTAAGCATTTAATATTTGTCTGTTTCTGATATAGCTATATTGGGAGGACAGGAGTGAAGAAGTGTAGAGAGAATAGGAGATGAGAGAGCTAAATCCTCACCTTCCATAGTATAAAATCAATGGATAGCATCTAA
>NW_007867583.1:0-598 GCF_000696425.1 Galeopterus variegatus
AAAAGGCATCCTTCTCAGGCCATGCACAAGCTACCCCACCTTCTCCTATGGCCACAGTCACTGCTCTGGCCGTGGTGGAAAGTCCTCAATTTACCTCAGTTCCACTCTACACTCAATGGCAAGAATCCCATAGCTCTGTCCCTGCTGGCACCAGGACAAGCATCTCACAAGCACCAAGCAGGGTCAAGGTGACCCCTAGACCACCCATTTCCACCCACTTCTCCACATAATTCCTGTCCCATTGGGAAGAGGGTGCCCACAAGCCGGACAGCTAACCCCACCCTTTGTCGAGGAAAGTTTCTGAATATCATTCAAGGCCCTAAAACAACGGGAATGGGAGTTTCATGTGGCCCATCACAGCCCACATTCTCAGTTCCAACTACTAACCTGAATGGGAAAGACTAAGGGGACACTGCTAACATGGCTCCAGTAGTTTTCAATTTTAAAAACTTTAGTTAGAAATTGTAAAAGCCATGTAACAGTGTTATAGGGCCTTTGAAAGTTACAGATGGAACACTGACTCTGAGATGTTGATTTTAATGTGTATCTCTTGCATGTGTTAGAATCTGCCACTTTGGCACGGAGTTTAGAGCAAAGA
>NW_007867584.1:0-598 GCF_000696425.1 Galeopterus variegatus
GTGGGGACACAGTGGCAGGCAGCCCTACACTGATAGCCTTCTCAGGTTCCCATTCAAAGAAGAGGGGAGCACCAGGCCAGCCAGGAAGTAGCCTCTGATAGACTCTTCCTGGGTCATGTGCTCCTCCTGTACCAATCACTGCACCCAGGATGATGGGCGCTCTGATTGGCGTGCCTGAACTAAGCGCCCCCTCCCTGGGTGGGAAGAAGTGGCCCTTGAGGGACAGCCCAGGGAGTCCTGTGGAGGGTGGGGCAGCCCCCTTTGGAGAACACTGATGCCAGCAAAGGCTTCTTCACCCTGCCACCCCTCCCGTGGGCCCCGCCTTCCTGGCTCGTCTGCCCTGCTTGAGGGGGAAGGGAGGGCCGGGTAACCTCTGGTTAGGGCTCTTTGGTTCCAAGTAAGGTGAAGTATCTGTAGGACATTTAAGCAAGGGGCTTTGTCGTACAGACCAGGGTAGTGCCTAGAAGCCCAGGGCGGGAGACGGTCCAGCCTCAGAGGACTGGGAGCTGCACCCAGCCCTCTGCCCTGAGCCCGGCCAGTGCTCCAGAAGTCACCTGCACAGGTATAGCCACGCCTACATCCCCTTACCACGGGGGCT
>NW_007867585.1:0-598 GCF_000696425.1 Galeopterus variegatus
TTCATGTTGGAACAAATGACAGGATTTCTTTCCTTTTTAAGTCTGAATAGTATTTCACAATTTGTGTGTATGTGTGTGTGTGTGTGCATAAAATCACATTAAAAAAATCTATTTATGTGTTAATAGACACTTAGGTTGATTCCATGTGTTGGCTACATGAATAATGTTGCAAAGAACATGGGAGTGCAGATATCTCTTCAAAATACTGATTTTATGTTCTTTGGATACACACCCAATAGTGGGATTGCTGAATCATATGGCAGTTCTATTTTTAATTTTTTGAGGAGCCTCCATAATGTTTTCCATATGGCTGTACTAACTTACATTCCCACCAACAGTGTGCAATTTTTTCCTTTTCTCCATTTCCTCAACAATATATATCTTTTGCCTTTTTTGATAATAGCCATTCTAACAGTTATGAGGTGATATGTCATTGTTGTTTTAATTTGCATTTCCCTGGTGATTAATGAATCTGAGCATTTTTTCATGTGCCTGTTGGCCAATTGTATGTCGTCTTTGGAGAAATTTCTATTTAGCTATTTTGCCCATTTTTAATGGAGTTCTTAATGTGTTTTGGTTTTTGACTATTGAATTGTTT
>NW_007867586.1:0-598 GCF_000696425.1 Galeopterus variegatus
GTTAATATGTAATTTGTTAATTTTGTTAGTTTAAAATCCAAAATACTGCTTTATAAAACAGGATTGTTACCTAATCCATGCCTCCAAAATAAAATGCTTACCAAATGACATAGAAAAAATAATAATCAGTTTAATTAAGCCTCTTTTGTGTTTCAATAAATGAAATTTCTCATTTGAGTTTATTTCTGAACCTGAGGTGTAATTATTACATCTTTGGGAGTTCTAAGGGTTTCTTTACATGGAGAAATGAATTGCAATAAAGTATTTCAGAAGTAAGCACCCCCAAGTGATTGTTTAATGACCTCTGAAATATCTTATTTCAATTCCAGGTGCCAAATTCCTTAAACCCCACTAACACAGAAGCTCTTTAAAAGCCAAGAGTCACAATTTACTATCCCAGATTCATTATTTTATTTGCATTGGCACAAACTCAGTTGCCTGTTCACAGTCAGCTGTGCTCTCAGCACTTTGTGACTCTCATTTGCCACACTGTCATTTTCCCGCACCTAGTTATCAGTCACAACAAGGTCTGCGGCACTCCTTATGCTGTATCATGTTATTTGTTATCATCAAGGGCCATGCCCTTTCAAGTCTGGCA
>NW_007867587.1:0-598 GCF_000696425.1 Galeopterus variegatus
GGAGGGAATTTGGCTTTAGTTAAAACTAAAGCTGCTTATATTGTTAAAAATTAACTTACTTTATTGGGGGGGAAAGGAGACAGTAAGTGACAAGAGCAGAGCAGGTAGAGGCCCCCAGCAGCTGTCCCCAAAACTGATGAACTGACATGGAAGTGTGCCTAAGAGCCTGGGCTGGACAGCAATGCTTGCCAGATAAGTGGCAAAGGATGTGGGTCCTCTGTTTCACTAGAAAATGAGTGGAGAGGCAGACCTGGAGTGCAGGGAGGCGCCCGACTGCCTGGACCAACCAGGTGAGCCTCTGGATACAGAATTCTCATCTGCACGCCGCTGCGGCAGTCACGGCACTCGCACTTCTGTTTGCTTGTTTGGTTTTTTGCCTTCATTCGTCTGTTTTTAAAAAGTATCATATACTGATAAAGACTGCTAAGCAAAAAACAGTACAGAAACCATGCATTTGTAAGCTACCTTTATGTTAGAACGAGGGAAAATAAGAATATTATTCAGGGTTGCTTATATTTGCATCAAGAAAATGTGGAAGGATACACAAATAGCTAACAAGAGAGGTTGTCAGGGGACAAGGTAGATGGGGACAGGGCGG
>NW_007867588.1:0-598 GCF_000696425.1 Galeopterus variegatus
AGTATTTCCTGAGTTGGGATTAGGGAAGGGAGTCTGTAGATTGTATTAGTTCATCGTTTTGTCAAAAACTCTAATTTCTTTTCTCATGTAGACATCCTCTGTGATGTTTAAAATTAAATGTCATCAAAATTTTAGAACTTGTTCTGCCTGACTTCATTCAGATATGTGAATAATGATACTGCTTATCAATAATCAGGCCAATGAGATTAGGGTGAAGGAAATTGGTAAAAAGTGCTATATAAATGCAAAATATAGGTCAAATTCTATTAAAGTCATATATAATTGCCAAATGTGTTATTGTTTTCTTGAATTTTGAGAAAAAAGTATACAGATAAGTATAAGATTAAAATGTCAAAGTGTCAAATTTTTAAAAAGTTTAAAATGTGACATACAAATATAGAGTAATTCAAGTCACAGATTGCTTAATTTATGAAGAGAAGAATCAATGGCATGGTTCAGAAAGCATTTGAGGAACAGAGATTTACATGTTCAGTTGGGAAAATTATACTGAAATTATTTTTCTAAAAGTTGGACTCCTATAAGGCAGTAAAACTACATCCTTTGAAGTTCTTTTTTACAGGACAGAAATCATCTGCAT
>NW_007867589.1:0-598 GCF_000696425.1 Galeopterus variegatus
AGTGCTCCAGAAGTCACCTGCACAGGTATAGCCACGCCTACATCCCCTTACCACGGGGGCTCAGGTTCCTGGGGGACCTCACTTGCCCGGCTGGGGGCTGGAGGTTTATTAACTGGGTGGGGAACGGGGTCCAGGACAAATACCGCTGGATCATGAGGTCCCTGGCAGCCTACCCTCCTGCCAACCTTTATCACTTCTCACGAAAAGCACATTCACCCCGAGAATCCCCTGGGGCTGGACTAAGTTCTAGTGAGTGAGCAACGGGGCCAGCCCTGCAATGGCCGCCCCTGCCTGGCCCCTGCACCTTGTCACCTCTCCAGCGCCATTGGCTCAGCTCCTGCCACGATCAGCAACGCCCAGGGCCTTCTGTCCCACACACCTATGCGGATCTGGGGTTCTGTTCCAGGCTGAAGAGGATTGTTGGGGTGTGGGCTGGGTAGAGGCTCCCCCAGGGGGACACAGGGTGGCCCGAAGGGGCCAAGGCCTGAGGACCAGCCCTCCCAGCCTGGGGAGGGGGCAAAGGCTCTGGACTTCGTTTGCTGGGCCTGGGGCAGGCCCTGCTCACGGCTCTGGCTGCTCCTGCATGGGTCCCCCCAAA
>NW_007867590.1:0-598 GCF_000696425.1 Galeopterus variegatus
GCTCTTCTCACTAGACTAGCAATGAAAAGCACCACTGGCCACCCCCTGCCCCATTCCAAGACGTAAGGGTGATTGTGAGATAAAAGGAAGTACCAGAGCACTATGGCAAACATCTCCAAAGAATTACTCTCTTGACCTCACTTCAATTTAAACCCCATTCACAGTCTCACGTGTGGACTAAAGGACAGTCAACCATTCTCTATATGACTACTTTATATGAGCTGCCGAAGTGGACTAGTGCCTTACTTTGACAACAACTATTTTGTTGTGTTTTCCAACTTTGGGACCTCTGCTGAAAGAGAGAAAAAAAATATCATTTTGAAACTATCTTACATATATGTGTACTATACTATGCTATACTGTAATGTGTAATTTTCGTTACTCGGTGATGGACACTTAGGTTGTTTCCAGACTTTGCTACTCTAAACACCACTGCAATAAATATCAAAGTGTATTTCCCTCTTCACAATTTTTAAATATATTAGTAGGAAAAATTGTAAAAAGATAATATATGAATCAAAGGTTAGTGTTTATTTGTATGCATACTTAGAAATTGCAGTGGAATGGAATAAAAGTACCCCACATTCCTTCCATCACC
>NW_007867591.1:0-598 GCF_000696425.1 Galeopterus variegatus
TAGGAATTTTAAGAATATTTTTCAAATTCATTTTAAGTCACAAAAGAGTTAAAACTACAGATTTAAATGTTTAGAAAATGAGCAACTTTATTACTTTCTGTAAAACACTGAATTTGGTTAAAGCTCATCATAAATGCTTTTTAAATAAAATAAGAATATTTTAAATATATGACCAAAGAATTTAAAACAATATTTTAGTGGATTTATAAAAATTGTAAAAAAAATATTTATATAGACCTTACTATATGTCAGGTATTCTTCTAAGTGAATTATAATAATTATTACTATTTTTTTAAATTTTATTTTAAATTCTCAATATACATTGTAGTTGATTTTCTTGTCCCTTTGCCTGTTACTCTTTCCCTCTCCCTTTCTACCCCCTCCCCGCCCACTACATCATATCTGTTCACTTGTCTTAACAAGTTCAAGGAATTGTTGTGATTGTTTGTCTTCTTCCCCCCCACCCCCACCCTTGATTTGTTTGTATATTTATTTATTTATTTATCTACTTTTAGCTCCCACAAATAAGTGAGAACATGTGGTATTCTCTTTCTGTGTCTGACTTATTTCACTTAATATAATTTTCTCTAAGTCCATC
>NW_007867592.1:0-598 GCF_000696425.1 Galeopterus variegatus
TCATTGTAGGTTCATTGTTGAAAGATTTATTCGTTTTTTGTTGCTCTTGGAAATGCAAATAATACTCTGGTTTCACAGCGCACACTTCTCAGGGTCGCGCTGTCTCCTGGCACGGCCGCTCCAGACCCGTTGCCATCTTAAAAACCATAATAAATAAATTTTAAAAATTAAAAAAAATAAGTTTGTGGAGGGCTGGCCCACTGGCTCAGTTGATTAGAGTGTGGCCTTATAACAGCAAGGTCAAGGGTTCACTTCCCCATACGAGCCAGCCACCAAAAAAAAGTTCGTGGAAAGATTCATAGTGTCTTTTATTCCTGTTCTATTTTTCCATGAACTTTTTGAAGTACCTTATATGTGTATAAGTGTATATACTGGAAAATATCCAATTATTCTACAAAGATGAAAAATATCATAGTTCTTTAGATAAAGAATGTGGTATGACAGAGTGAATCTTGTGGAATAAATACTATATGGAGAGAAAGGGATAGAATTTGTGTATATATACACATACATGTGTGTGTCTGTATGTACATGTGTGTGTGTGTATACACACATATTCTCAGTTGGTTCAATATCCAGAAGCCAGAAAGGAAGATTG
>NW_007867593.1:0-598 GCF_000696425.1 Galeopterus variegatus
GTAGCACATATACAAGTTGTATTCACTTTGGGCTGCCATAACAAAGTTCCACAAACTGCATGGCTTAAAACAATAGAAATGTATTGTCTCACAGTTTCCAAGGCTAGAAATCTAAAGGGCCATGCTCTCTCTGAAGACTCCAGGGGAGAAACTGACCCTTGCCTTTCTCTTAGCTCCTAGTGTTACCAGCAATTCTTGGTGTTCTTTGGCTTGTAGATCCTTCACTCCGATCCCTGCCTGCATTGTCACATGGCCTTCTCCCTGTGTGTCTCTCTTTGTGTATCTTCTCCTCTTCTTATAAGGATACCAGTCATATTGGATTAAGGGCCCACCCTACTCCAACATGACCTCATCTTAACTTACATCTCACTATATCTACAGTAACTACCCTATTTCCAAACAAAGTCACATTCTGAGGTTCTGGAAATGACATTGATTTGGGGAGAACACTAGCTAACCTAGTATAGTCTGCCCTCTGGTCCCATAAAATTCACATCCATCTTACATGCAAAATACATTCAATGATCCCAACATCCCCAAAAGTTTTAATCCATTCCAAACCTAAGTCTAAAACCTCATCTAGGGCTTGTCAATTAGC
>NW_007867594.1:0-598 GCF_000696425.1 Galeopterus variegatus
TTCAAACTTTAGTTTTCTAAATCACACTCTCCAGATCTGCTTCTCCCCCATCATGACACATTGCAGTAAGTGGCACCTCCTTTCTCTCAGTTTACCTCTCTCATCTCATCTACTACTTCCTCCATGTCATTGATCTGTACTGTTTGCTGTTTCTCAACCATGACTGGCTTGCTCCCCACTGACAACCTTTGAGATTGGTATCCCTGCTTCCCAGTGATTGGATTCTCTAAAACATTCCTTGGTTTATTCAGTTCTCAGCTCTAACGACATTTTATCAGGGAGCATTCCTAGAATATCCTTAATAACAAGCAACCCTCTCCCTACTCCACCCTTTCTCTCCCCTGATATTTTTTTCAAGCACTAACACTACCTGCACTATATTTGTATTTTTTTTTGCCTTTTCTTAGCAAAAATACAAGCTCCATAAAGGCTTTGTTAAATAATACTTTTCAAAAAAAGAGAAAAGAGGTTTAAAAAGCAAATATGCCTGATCATTGTATTTTTTAATAACCGTTTTAAGGAGAAATGAATCTCAGCAGATGACAAGCATACACTTCAGGTTTGTTTTCATAAATTGCAAAATTTCATTGTAGAAAGG
>NW_007867595.1:0-598 GCF_000696425.1 Galeopterus variegatus
TTACATATCCTACTTAAATCAAGTTGGTTTAACCATTTTTGGTTTGTGTGTTTCAGACAAGAACCTATGATGAAATAACAGTTTTGTTATGAAATGTTTTCCATTTTGAATATTTTAAAAGTTTTTTTCCGAAGGGGGTATAAGTAGAGAACTTAGGATAAGTAGCTTTCTCTCTCTCTCTTTTTTTTTTTCCCTTTTTGTCTTTTTTTACTGACCGGTAACAGGATCGCAACCCTCGGTGTCGTACCCGTACCGGGGACCGGCAACGGGATCGCAACCCTCAGTGTTGCGCCCGCACCGCGCTCAGCCAGTGAGCGGGAACCGGTCTCCACATGGGATCCGAACCCTCGGCGGGAGCGCCGCCACACTCCCAAGCGGCACACTCTCCAGTGTGCCACCGGGCTGGCCCTGTAAGTAGTTCTCTTAAAGACGACAAATCCTAAACGTTGTCGGCCATTGCAAAGAGAGTGATAGAATTCACTGTACTTAGGGTCATTTAGATGCTGGACTTGTCTCCTTTCAATAAGATAAAGGACCGTATCTCCCTGCCAAACAGGGAAGGAGAACTTCTGCATCGTAGAGACCCATCCACGAGAGA
>NW_007867596.1:0-598 GCF_000696425.1 Galeopterus variegatus
CTTCTAAAAGGGCCTTAATCCCACTAATGAAGGAGCAGCCCTCATGGCCTAATTACTTCTCGAAGGCCACACCTCTGAATACTATCAAATTGGCAAAACCCGGATTTTGGAGGGGATTAAATTTCAACATGAATTTCAGAGGAGGAACAAAAATATTCAAACTACAGCACCATCTCTCTCTTTCTCTGAAGCTTAGTCTTCTTTCCCTTTTTGAAGTCTAGCTTTGCCTTCTCCACAAAGGGCTTCCCCAAATGTGATTTCTATCACTTCCCATTCCGAGAAAGACTCTGGTAAGAGTCGGTCAAGATTTTTCTTAGCATCAAGGCTTTTGAAAATGCTGTTTCTTCCCTCAGAGAGTTGTGAGCCAGCAATGAGAAGAAAACAAAAAACAAACAAACAAACAAACAAACAAAAACCCCGTTATGACTGTTTCCTGGTCTCTGGGGCAGAAGGAATTTGGCATTCAGGATAAAACTCTTGTCCGTAAAAGCCCCTCTGGATGGATGAAAAAAAGCTTTTGAACTGAATTGGGAGATGGGGTTGATTCTTCATTATCAAAGGAAAATAGAATTGTCTACTAATGAGATTCTTCAAAGAG
>NW_007867597.1:0-598 GCF_000696425.1 Galeopterus variegatus
TCAATAATTTACTGATCTAAGAAACTCAGTAAACCCTGTTTCTTTTCTTTCTTTTTTCTATCTTTCTTTTAATTTAAATTCCATATTTTTATAAGCATCTATAAAATAAGTTAATTGAGGCATATAAACCAAGTTTGCAATTTCTTTGCAAAATATGTGGGCAGATATATTAGATGGGGATAGTGTCTTAGTCTGTTTTCTGCTGCTATAACAGAATACCACAGAATGGGTAATTTATAAAGAAAAGACATTTCTTTGACTCAGGATTTTGGACTGGGAAGTCCAAGAGATAGAAGCTGGTAACTGCTGAAGGCCCTCTTGCTGCATTATTTCATGGCACGTGAGACAGAGTAAAAGTCAAGCTGAACTCATCCTTTTTATTAGGAGCCCACTCCTCAGATAACTAACCCACTTCCATGATAATGGCATTAATCCCTTCAAGAGAGGACAGCCATCATAGCCCAATCACCTCTTAAAGGCCCACCTCTTAATACAGTTACAATGGCAATTAAATTTCAACATGAGTTTTGGCAAGAGTCAAACCATAGCAGGCACTCGAAGTAAAATAAATAGCTGTTGAAGAGGTAGGATCGTGGTA
>NW_007867598.1:0-598 GCF_000696425.1 Galeopterus variegatus
AAAACACTCACAAAACAAACTAATTGACACTCATCAGCAAATCATATTTACTGTCTCCCACCAGAAAAGTCTGACGTTATTTTAATTAAAACAACAGTAACTTTTGATACCTTTTTGAAAACCATCTTTCCATGACAGCAGTCTCACTTATTTATTCAAAGTAAATGGAGATAGATAGATAGGTAGAGGTGCTGATTATAATCCTGAAAAACACAGTCCTAAAGGTCATAATCCCAAATGTTGAAACTCCAATAGATCAAAATCTTTAAAGTCTAAAATTCCAAAAATTACAATCTCAAAAGATAAAACTACTAAAAGTATAATTCTGGAAAAAAAAACTTTTCAATTATTATATACATAAAAAAATAACACATTTTCACAAGCATAAACACTCAGGTATATTACTAGTCACGTGGCTAGTATCAGTATGGCTAGTAATTATGTGCAGCCAGCTTTGTAGCTGTTGTCATCTAAAAAACACCATGACAAGCAACCTCAGTCTTTTGACAAGATCCATCAAAAATGCAATGGGTCGCTACTGCATATGCAGTTGCCCAGTGTCTGTCCCAGCTCTCAGAGATAGGCCAATTTGCCTTCT
>NW_007867599.1:0-598 GCF_000696425.1 Galeopterus variegatus
TCCACACCTGGTTCCATTTACTCTTTTTTTCTTTTCTTTTTCTTTCTTTCCTTCTTTTTTTCTTTTTTTGCACACTTGAAGAAGGAAAGTTTGACAAAGCTCAAAACCAGATTGTCCTTAGCTCAGACAGCATATTATTATACTTTCTTCTCTCTGGGAGAAATATCTACAAAGTTTTTCCCTCAGGAATATGCATGTTTTTAAAGGTCTCTAAGATTCAAGAATGTTAGCATTTGTTACACTGAAGATCTAGCCAAGGACATGGGGGCAGGAGGGTGGTCATGAGAGCCCTCTGGCCTTTTAGTGTCCCCTTTCAGGGTACATGGACATATGGAACTGAACAGTGGACAAGCCCAGGACTGGGAGGCTGGAGACTTGGGCTGGAGCCCTGGCTCCACTATTTTCAACTGTGTGATCCTGACAGGTCACTTTTACTTTATGAACCTGTTTCCTGGTCAGTGAAATGGGAGCACATTGGTTTTGCCTCTCAGGATAGTTCTGAGGCTAAGATGGTAAAGCAATGAAGATTTTTAAACAAAAAATAAGGTAAATTAGAGCAAAGCAGCTCTCAAAATTGATGTGAAATAAAATCCTGTTT
>NW_007867600.1:0-598 GCF_000696425.1 Galeopterus variegatus
CCTTCCCCCCGGTATTGCGGCCCCCTGTGTGGTTGAGTTATCTCCCACACCAGGGTGCGAGTGCCCCGGGGGAGGATCCCACAGCACACAGTTCCTCTTTGAATCCCCCCGGCGTGAGCTGGCTCAGTGCCCTCAGGCCAGCTCTTTGGCAGGATCAAGCGGGCTCGGGGGCACCCCGGTCACCCCTCTCCCAACCAGAAATCAGTCTGGGATTTTTCCAAACTGAAGGCCACAGAGATGGTATCTGCCTCCCGGAAGCAGGGAGTTTACCTGGGGCGGAGGCCCCAGGTGTGGTGGTGTGACATTCTGGCCGGAATCCTCTTCCCTGCCCTCCTGACGCTGGCCGGGGGCTCCCCACACCACCAGCCCCACCAGAGATCTGCGGGAGGAGTGGGATTGGTGGCCGCTCCACAGGCCCCAGGGGGCCCCGCACTGAGGCACACAAGTGGCACGGCTCAGAGAGGAGCTGTGCCAAGCGAAGATGGCTGGCTTGCACGATCTGAGTCGACCCCCTCCCCCCGGAGAAAATGGAGGCATCGCTGATGAAGGCGCCTAGCCTGGTGTGGTAAGCGGGGGCCAGGCGGGCCTTTGCCCCCCA
>NW_007867601.1:0-598 GCF_000696425.1 Galeopterus variegatus
ACCTAATTTAGGATACTTCTGTTAGCTTTAATATTTGCAATATTTGTACAGATAAATTTTATACATAGATACTGTTCAATCATTTTATATTATGTACAGTTAATTATGTACAGTTTAATTACGTACTGTTAATTCAGTTCGCTATACTTTTTAAAGGAGATGAAGAAAAGGACACTTCTTTTGAATCTCCAAAATATTTTTTAATTTTGATGTTCATTGTCTTTATTTAATGTTGTTAATTGCTGTCTCTTTTTTGAAATGTGAAATCCTGAAGGATAAGTTCTGTGCCATAACTGATGTGCTGTCATATTGAAATACTTTAAGGTGGTAAGCCCATTACTGAGACATAAAAGGTAATGGTAATTTTAACAGAATCAAATCAGTTTGGGATGTGAACATAGCTCCACCACCTACTAATTGTATGACCTAAGGTAGTTGCTTAATAGCTCTGAGTCTCAGTATAACCATCTGTAAGTTGTAAAAATCAAATAAATAGCACCTACAACATAAGGTTATTGTGGAGATTGAAATAAGATCTTCTATAAAAGTGAAATACTAGAATAGTTTCTGACACTTGTAGGTGCTATATGAGTAGTTG
>NW_007867602.1:0-598 GCF_000696425.1 Galeopterus variegatus
TTCCCCAGTACAACCATAATGCTATTGTAACACCTAAGAAAATTAGTAATAATTGCATATTGTCTAATACCTAGTCCAAATTCAGTTTTCCCAGTTGTCTCTTAATGTCTTTAATAGCTATTTCTGCCCCCGATCCGGATCCAAAGTTCATGGCTTCAATTTGCTTATTATGTCTTCTTTATTATTTTTTTCTAATAAACTTTTTTGAGATATAATTTAGATATAAAATTCACCCATTTTAGGTTTACAGTAATTTTTTTTTCCCTTTTGTCTTTTTTCGTGACCGGCAACGGATTGCAACCCTCAGTGTCGCGCCCGTACCTCGCTCAGCCAGTGAGCGCCCGGTCTGTATGTGGGATCCGAACCCTCAGCGGGAGCGCCTCCGTGCTCCCAAGCGGCGCACTGTAGCAGTGCGCCACCGGGCCAGCCCGGTTTACAGTAATTTTTAGTAACTTTACTGAATTATGTAACCATCACCATAATCTAGTTTTAAAAACATTTTAAACCATAGTTTTAAAACCTAGATAAGATTCCTTGTGCCCTTTTATAGTTAATTCCCATTCCCACTCCCCACCCCCAAACACCAGGCAACCATGAC
>NW_007867603.1:0-598 GCF_000696425.1 Galeopterus variegatus
CCAATTCATAATCTAAACTGTATTTTTCAAAGAGCCCCATAGAGTATCATACACTGAGTGCGAACCCGGTGAACGCTGATTTTTTTTAAGTGCTAGGATCAGTAGAGTAGAAGAGATTGTTAGCCAGTTTTCCTGGCCCTAGCCTCACCTTTCTCTAATTATATACGTACAGCTGTGAGATGAATCTTGAAATAGAGCTTTCATCCTGTCACTCCCCTACTGGAGAATCAATAAGGAGTAGATTTTGGCTTTCAGGACTATTCATAACACAACTCCACTTCGCTTTGGCTAAACTTTTGGCTTAGAACAACCTGGAGTGTACCTCCTTCCCTTCCAGTCCAGCCAAGCTCTCAAATACCTTCCATGTTGTTGAGAATCCCCTACAAGGGTTTTTAAATTTTGCATTTTCATTTTCATGTTAATCTAAAAAATAAATAAATATTTTTTTAAAATCTATGTTCTTTGAACGACCCCTTATAATGGAGTGCTGACACTCAGTGTCAGTACCTGGGTTAGTATCTGTGCTTAGTATCAGGCTAGCATCATGGAGAACTTCTTTAATTGCTGTGGCTGATGTGAAAAGAACAGAGGCAGGAAT
>NW_007867604.1:0-598 GCF_000696425.1 Galeopterus variegatus
GGACTTGAGACCTCCTGACCTCAGGGCCAGGACAGTGTCACCAAAACCCACCACAACTGGCCCAGTTCTCAGATTATCAAGCCTGCCCAGCATCATCTCAATTTATTGTTTATAATTGTCTACCCAAATTAACCCTTCAGATTCACATCATGAAATTAGTTCAAAGTCTTCGAAATTTTTTCACTTTAATGTTTTAGTGAACAAAGCTCTATATACCCAAATTAATTTTTTCATCATTTTCTGTAGGTAGAATTCAATTTAATCTCTCCTTAAAGAGAAACAATTTCTGCAATCTTATAATGAGATTTTTGTATCTTAAGTAGAAGTAATTTATCAAGAACACTTTTTTTTTAAGTTTTTATGGGTTGTAAAAATGTTAGAATTCTGCCCAACATGAGATATGACAACTCCCCAAGGTCTGGCCTGGCTCAAAGACAGAAAGTTTGAAAGGAAACAGCCCAGTGGTGGGGGAGGTGGGAGAAGGGTTTGCTCTGAGTGAAGACGACCAAAGGACATTGGGTGAGGACGTGGAGCATCAGGAAGTGGGTGAGGAACTGGGGAAAGGAGGGCATGCGAAGACAAATTTGACCTGTTTTTT
>NW_007867605.1:0-598 GCF_000696425.1 Galeopterus variegatus
GGGTCACTGTATGGTCTGGGTCACTCTGTCATCAGGTCTTACCACCTCCAGGAGGCCTCCCTGACCACCTGGCCCCAACAGCCCTGAGCACACCCCACAGCCCCCGCAAACCTGTCCCACTCCACTCATCACCTTCACGTCCTCTCTCAGGACCCAGAGTCACCCTGTTCGTTTGTTTGTTTACATGTTTATGGCTGATGTCCCCAGTTCATCTTGAATTAAAGGTTCTTAAGGGCAGGGGTTGAAGGCATCCACTCTCACTAGAGCAGTGCCTGATGTGACAATGCTACAGATGCCTGGAAAACAACTGTTATCACCAAAGTCACTGGGGCTAGAGGTGTAATGTCTTCCAAAAATTTCAATCATAGCACTTCCCATTTGGGGAAAAAGGATGATGAGGCTTTCTCCCTCCCATGCTCTTTAACAACTCTTAAATTCATCCCACAGCACTTAGAGATATCCTACCTGAACAGGTGACAGACAGGCGAGACAACAGGCAGTTTGTGTTGTCGGACTGTAGATTTTTATTAGAACGAGCGTGTCTCCTGGCTATAAGCAAAGCATTAAAACTCATCAAGCTAACTCACATCTCTCTGCA
>NW_007867606.1:0-598 GCF_000696425.1 Galeopterus variegatus
GACGGTGAGCTGAGGACAGAGCCTATGCTCACTGCCATGCGGCCAGCGGCTGATGGGGCACCCGGCAGAAATCCAATATCCCCCGAATCAGAAAATTCACCTCTGTGCTGTCCCCAAAGACTCTGACAAGGGCTACGTACCTTTCCTGTTGGACCTGACGAAAGAAAGGATCACAGCCTCCTTCTCTCGGCCTTGGAAGCCATCGACGGACTTAATTTCAAGCTCGGGGTGCCTGTGCACAAGGCTGTGTCTGAGCAGGTCCACCTGAAACACCGAGCAAGGCTATGGCCTCTTGGCCGCACCAGGCCAGGGTGGCTCTGAGACCCTGCCTCCAACTCTGCAGGGGGCCTCATGCTGCAGAACTGCCACACACAAGCGCTGCAGGACCCCCCCTGAGGACGGTTCTCACAGCTGCCCCCTCACAGGCATACATATGAACAGACCAGACAACATGTGAGCACATCAACCGTGACACCCCACCCCTGGGGTTTTATCATCTCCTTTAGCTCGGGACAGCCACCAGCCTCAGACAGCCCGATGTGTGATGCCAGGAAGGGGTGACAACCACTTCCAAGGATCTCACAACACTCAAACAGGT
>NW_007867607.1:0-598 GCF_000696425.1 Galeopterus variegatus
CCCTGAAAAGCATAGTCTCCAAGTTTCATTGTGAATTGTAAAAATCTGAATGAAAAATTCCACTGTAATTGTCTTATGGGAAGTCTGTTGTCTCATAATGTCACGTTCATTGAGTCCCTTTCATATTTGGATTAAAACTGAGAAGCCAGCGATAACCTCCGCCTGCCCGGGAGTTGGGTGCGGGCAGGAGCAGCGGCCGGGAGGAGGCCGGATTTCCAGGGAGGGGAAGGCCACCGGGTCTTCTGTCTCTCTTCACGCAGAACAACCAGCAGTGACAGTTTGGCAAAAGGGGCATGGCATTGAATTATCACAGCATTATCTTTGTGTCTGCTTTCGCTGTGTTGTGTAAATAATGCTTAAATGAGAGAACGGTACCTGACCTTGGGTGTGTGACTGCGACCTCTGCCGGATGCTTTAGTCTGCGTGACATCTGGGGGGAGTGGAAGGAGGTGGGGCAAGGAGTCAACACCCTGCGACAGCGTCAGCAGATGCGGGCTGATGCTGGGAACCCGCATCAGGCGCGTTGACACCCCGGGAAGGCCTGCTCATGCCGAATCTGAAACTCTATATTCTGATACGTGTTAGAGGGGTGCCTGCT
>NW_007867608.1:0-598 GCF_000696425.1 Galeopterus variegatus
TACTTTCCTTCGATATCTAATTTGTTGAGGGTGTTATTTACAAACAGATACTGAATTTTGTTTAGGATTGGGTCTGCCAAGGACAGGACTGCTGACCTGCTTTTTGTGCTGTGGGCTAATCTGGTAGGTGGAGCTGCAGGGAGTGGATCCTTCCAGCCTCTTTTCAGCTTGTAGGCAAGGCCTTTAAAGAAGAATTAAACATTTTAAAGAGTTCAAAAAAAATTGAAACAGAGGCCATTCTCCCAAATTCATTCTATGAGGCCAGGATCACCCTGAAACCAAAATCAGACAAAACACAACAGAAAAGAAAGCTACACGCCAACATCCTTGATGAATGTAGACATAAAAATACTCAACAAGGTATCAACAGACAATAAAATACCACATCAAAAAGATTATACACCACAATCAAGTGGAATGCATACCAGGGACGCAAGGATGATTCACCATGGAAATCAATAAATGTGATACACCACATCAGGAAAAGCAAGCACAAAAACCACATGATTATCTGAAAGATTCCAGAAAAGGCATTTGACAAAATTCAGTATCTGTTTGTAAATAACACCCTCAACAAATTAGATATCGAAGGAAAGTA
>NW_007867609.1:0-598 GCF_000696425.1 Galeopterus variegatus
CTCCGTCTCCTCTCTCCCCCACAACAATGTCCTTTCTGTTTGCTTGTTGTTTCAACTTCAAGGAACTATAAGTGTAATGTCTTCTTCCCCCCGCCCCATTTGAGTGTGTGTGTGTGTGTGTGTGTGTGTGTGTGTGTTCATTGCAGCACTCTTTACAATAGCCAAGAGTTGGAACCAGCCCAAATGTCCATCGTCGTATGAGTAGATACAGAAAATGTGGTATATCAACACAATGGAATATTTCAGCTATAAAAATGAATGAAATACTGCCATTTGCAACAACACGGATGGACCTTGAGAGAATTATATTAAGTGAAACAAATCAGGCACAGAAAAAGAAATACCACATGTTCTCATGTTCTCACTTATTGGTGGGAGCTGAAAATAAATTGTTTTCTATTTTTTTTTTCCGTTAAATTTTTATTTTGTCAATATACAATGTATATGATTATTATGGCCCATCACCGACACCTCCTGCCCTCCTCCCTCTCTCGCCTCCCCCCCAAGAATGTCCTTTCCGTTTGCTTGTTGTAACAATTCAAAAAAGTATAGTTGTTATATCTTCTTCCCCACCCCCACCCCCGGTTTTTTTTTTGTG
>NW_007867610.1:0-598 GCF_000696425.1 Galeopterus variegatus
TCTTAACTGAGTATCAATTTCTTCAACTTTAAAATGAATCTAGCATCCATACCTTACAGAACTGAGGGAGAAGTAAGTTATACAGCTAGCTTCTAGCATAGTACATGCATAGTAAATATTCCCAGTTTTGTGTTTCTTCTGTGTCCCTCTTACTAATCCTGCATATCTTACTCCTGTCCCTCTGTTCCTGGTGAGCCTTCCATTAATAGGTCTTCCATATAGCTCAACTCCCTGCAAACCTAAACTTCCTATTTACTAGTCAGTGGGAGAAGGATGTTTAGTCTTAAAGAGTTGATCAAGCTTCCAACCTAGCATTCACAGTTTCTACAGAAAATTTTTAAATTTCAATTTAAAGACTTATAAGGAAATTCCCTATGCAACCGTACCCTTCCAGATAAAAAATCTGAGGTTTTACTTGTTATCCAATTGTCATTTAAAAGTTAAATGTATACCTCTTTTTGCAAAGCTCTTTCAAACTACAAACTGTTTTAGTGGGAAGCATTTTCCCAAATCAAGAATGTAAAAAAAAAAAAAAATGTTTAGCTTCTTCCCCAGTAGAATATTTCACTCTTTTCCACAGATAAGTTTTGCGAAATGA
>NW_007867611.1:0-598 GCF_000696425.1 Galeopterus variegatus
AATTAATAGAAAAAGAAGTTCTAATATTTCTTCCATATCTTAATGGATGGTTTTGCCTTCATTTTGGAGAACACTGTATAACATAATTTAAAAGGCCTGTTCTAGTCAATGTGGCATCCTCAACAGTCACTTCAGAATTTCTTTGTTATCTGAAGTCCAGCCAAAAACTGGTATTACATTGCATTTTCTCTCTTTCTCTCTCTCTGAAGAGTAATTGTGTAATATGGTCAAAGACAACGATCATAAGGAGCCAGGGGCTATTTTAAACAGTATTCTCCTAATACCAGGAAAACTATAAAACTGACTCAAATAATAAACGTGATGGCAGTTGTTTTTGACACGAACAATAAAATCCTATGACTTAATGCTATCAGAACTTTAGTTCTGAGTTTCCTTTCTCAGATATGCTCCAGAGGCTCTCTCTCTATATAAATAAATGCTGGTTAGAGATGAAGCTTTAGCAATTTAAAAAGAGTGAGTGCTAGTTGAAGTCTGATAGTTTGCTAAACCCCTTACAATCTGAGGCCATATTGTTGTTAGGGAATATGATATTTCTGTTGTAACATGTTCTCTTTTAGTTTAAAGGAATAGATCCTCT
>NW_007867612.1:0-598 GCF_000696425.1 Galeopterus variegatus
AGCAAACTGGGCTAAACCACTAAGACTGCTCAAGGCAGGAAGAGACTGGCCTGCCTGAGGGTTCCAGGTGCCCCAGACCCCTCCAGCCACCAAGGAGATTGCAGAGTTCTGACCAGAAGCTCATCCCAACCCATCCCGCAAGCCTGGTGCCTAGGGCAGCCCAGTGGCCAGGATGCACTGCCATGCTTATTGCAAAAAAGTCATCAGGCAACTCTGACTCCTAAATACAAAATCCAGGATCCAGGTGCAATATCTGCCTAAACCACTGGCACCACCTCAATATATTTGCCCAGTCACTCAGTAAAGATAACCAGTATGTGGACAAGTCCATCAGTTTGGGGCCTTGAAAGGGCTGGGTATGGCTGGCTAGCTGGGGCCTAAATGCACGTTATACAAAAATCCCTAAAGATACTCACACTACTTTATATTTGTGTAACACTTTATGGTTTATGAAAAGCTTTATTATGTTATGCATTAATTAATAATAAGGTATAGTTCAGAACCAGCAGAGTAAAATAAACAAACAAACAAACAAACAAAAAGTCTCCGAATAACTAAAATATATCTTAAGTCCAATCACCAAGTCTCCTATTCATTC
>NW_007867613.1:0-598 GCF_000696425.1 Galeopterus variegatus
GTCACCCAATATACTTATTATCCATATTTTCTTCCCATCATTTGAAAATCTCATAAACTTCACATCTATGTCTTGGTCTAAGTCATTGAAAAAGTACTAAAAAGGACAAAACTGAGGACAGAACCTTATAAAATACCTTTAGAAATGTCTGGGTAGAAGTCCCACTGGCACTACTGGGTAAAGTCATCCCACAGTAACACATCCATCCCAGTCTAGGATTCGTTCCTTTGTTCATTTGCTTGCTCATTCATCCATCTATCAGAAAGCTTTTTCTGTAAAGGGCCAGGGAGTGAATATCTTAGGCTTTGCAGGCCATGCGGCCTCTGCTGTGACTACTCAACTCTGGCACGACTGTGCAAAAGCAGCCATAGGCAGTATGTAAATTACTGAGTGTGTGTCTGTGTTCCAGTAAAATTTAATTTTGACAAACAGGCTGTGAGCTGAATTTGGCTCATGGCCATGGTTTGCTGGTCCCTGGTCTAAGGCATTACTCTGTCCACTTCAGCAGTATGATACCTAAGTGTCCGGTAACCACCGTGCTTGGTTGAGAGAGCCCTGGACAGGAGGCACGTGTCAGAGCCAAGATGACTCGAGGCAG
>NW_007867614.1:0-598 GCF_000696425.1 Galeopterus variegatus
GATGTGGAAACTGCTGCCATCTGATCTCAGAGGCCAGGACAGAGGTTGACCAGATGTTCCTACCAGAGGCCACCTATATTTTGTGGAGGCTGGGCTGTCTGCTTGGCTGGCTTTCCCAAGGTCCAGGGCCCAGGCACAGGTCCAGTGTCTGCTCGCCAGACCCCCACATCCAGATCACAGGAGTCTGGTTGGAGAACTAAGTCACTGGATACATTCAGGATGAGTGAATGACGCTTCCAGTTCTGGCACCCAGACACCTTGTTGCAATTATCCCTGTGAAAGCCTGCCTCTTCCTGCCAGCCTGGAAACTGCAAGAAGGCCAGGATGTGTGTAAGGCATCTTGGGGATAGAACCTAGCACGCAGGAGGTTCTCAGGGAGCTGGGATGTCCCAGGAACTTACCTCTAACTTGGGGACTGGGGTCTGTTCTCTTTGAACTGAGGTGGTCACTGCTGGCTTTAGCTAGATGTCATGGGAAGAACTCAAGTTCGGGTGTCATTTCTGGATTCAAATCTTGGCTTCTTCATTTGCCAGCTGGATGAACATAACTATGCAATTTTTCTCTGGGGCCTCCATTTTTTCACCTGTAAAATGGGTCT
>NW_007867615.1:0-598 GCF_000696425.1 Galeopterus variegatus
AAGTCAAGGGTTAAGATCCCCTTACCGGTCATCTTTTTAAAAAAAAAAAAAAAGATAAAATTTTCCTACAGGAAATCACTGAAAAGTAGGGGGAAAAATCACCCCATTCTTCCGACCTTCCAAGCTTTCTGTTCTGCCAGTACTTCCCCAAATTGGCCATATGCTCAGACGTGTCTTGCTTTTGTTCCGGCCATTTCACTGGCTTTGAATACCTTTCCTGGTGGATCCCAAGTCCTCCTCTAATGAACTCCTCCTCCCATCTTTTAAGGCTTATTTCTTCCTGAAGCTACCTCTGATTTCCGAAATAATGTTACCTGCTCTACTTTTCAATGAATGATGATTGAATCTCTATTTAGCAAGTAGGATTATTATGCCCTAAATATAGCAATATATTTGTATTATAACTAATTAAGTGAACTATGATCTTCTCCTTCCCTGCTTCTCTTACTGCCTTTCAAATAGCAGATGTCAAGTAAATATTTATTGAATCTCTTTTCATAATCCCCCCAATTTTCTTTGTCATTGCAGGTATACTTCGATAAGAATTTCATAAGTAGTATCATGTTTAAGAAACTGTAATTTCAAGTATATACTAATG
>NW_007867616.1:0-598 GCF_000696425.1 Galeopterus variegatus
CCACTTTTGCTCTTGGCCTGTTTTCCCTGTCTGCACCATGCGACAGTTGGAATTTCCTGCACTCGCATACTGCTTTCCTCCATAAAACCTCACAATGGCTTCATGTGTATTTAGGTTTGGACTCAAGTGCCACATCTCTGTCTGTGTGGTGGGCGACTCCTCAGGGGCTCCCAGTGGTCCCCACCATCTGCTGCACACATCCTCATATAATCCCCTGCCCTGCAGTGTGGACTGGACTTAGTGACTCACTTCTAACCCATAGAGTATGAAAAGTGAGAAGGCGTCACTTTCTAAATGTCATTGAAACACGCCGGTCACTAGAGTCTTGTGCTCTGTCTCCTCTGCTCTCTCTGTGAGTATCTACCATATGCCAAGCGTGGTGCTGAGAGCTGGACAGAGAGCTGATTCAGCTGCACCCTGGCTTGGAAGATGATCCGAGTATAAGGAAGAAGAGAAGAGGTGCTATAGGGTGGCTGCCATTCTAAGAGAGGAAAGGGTAAAGTGATCCAGGAGTCCATCAGAATATTCTAGATGAGAAAGCTACCTGAAGATGGTAGGAAATGAACACCATGTGCAGAGATGAACCAGAGGCGTTTGG
>NW_007867617.1:0-598 GCF_000696425.1 Galeopterus variegatus
TCCACATTCCTTAATCACAAGAAATATGCCCCCCCCTTTAATTTATATAATGAATATTAATCGGGCATCCAGTAGAATCCAAACATAGTTTTAGTTTCCACAGACACAGTGGCATACAAGATAGACAAGTTTTTCTTCTAATGAACATCAGATTCTGAGGGTGTTTCTAATGAAAATAAGCTAATAAATATTTATAAATAGCAATGAGTACTATGAAGAACATTCAATAGGGTCCTAAGATAAAAAGTGTGCTTGTGGTTGGGGAAAGTGACAGTACACAGAATAGTCAGAGAAACACTTTCAAGCCAGCAGGAACAAGAGCACCCTAGGTAGTGGACTGGGCAGTGCAGTGTTCTAAGGTAAAAAGATGCTCTAAATGTTCTAAGGACTGAAGGAAGCCTGGTGAGGCTGGGACATGGTAAGCAAGTGGAAGAGCATTAAAGAACCAAAGTCAGAGAGGCAGGGAGAAACCATATCCTGTAAGACTTTGCAGATTATGGGAAGGGGCTGGGTTTTTATTATAATTGCAATGTAACCTGAATCCTACATGAGCACAGGCACATAGTAAGCATATAAACATTCTTTTTTGTTTGCTTTT
>NW_007867618.1:0-598 GCF_000696425.1 Galeopterus variegatus
AGAGGAGGGCGTACTACTGAGAAATTCTATTGAGTCTGGGTCCAGTATTGGCTGTGTGGTGTTCACAGGCTGCCCCACAGCTGGGCTGCCAAACTCTCTCATTATTTCTCATGCACCCCAAATCTAGTAACTTTTACCACAAAGACTTCTCTGAATCATGTCTACTTGAAAGGAGGAAAGAAACCACTCCCAATGCAATCAACCTCAAGCAAGGGACATGACAGGCAGTGTCCTGAGTGTTGACTTTCAACTCTTCCACCAACCTGGGAAATAGATTGAAACAGGAGGAAGAACCAGAGCCCAGAATAATCAGTAGGTGTCAATGTGAATAGATCGTGAATCAGAGCAAAGTCTAACTATCTTTCCTCTTTGTACATGGGGCAGCTCTAGCCTCGGGAAACTGAGAACCAAGAGCCACATTGGCAAAGTCACCAAGGAACAGGAACTTCACAACCCAGTTCATCTTATACTTCAGCTAGGTCTGTTTTCTTACAAACCCTCCAATCCAAGACACCGTTGTTACCTCTGGAGGTGCATAGGTTCCGAATCCCAGTACAGGAATGAAGTGGCCATCATTCAGTTTCACACACTGATATTT
>NW_007867620.1:0-598 GCF_000696425.1 Galeopterus variegatus
TTAAAGTACAAAGCAATTAGTAAGCCAAACCCTTCCCCAAAATTGTAAGGTACATGTAAATGTTGAATTCTTATAAATATGAGAGAACAGAACCACCTTATATTTCCATTCTGAAAATGATAATATCATTTCACTTTGTTATATTTACTTATTGTATTGTTCAAGACAACTTCTCTTCAGAACTGTTTTGGAATAGGATTTATGCTTTTGAAAACCTTTAAAATCATCATTATTTCTTGCCTGCCCCCTTAGGTGTAGTTTTGGTGGGAAGGATGTCTCTAATTATGAACATTAAGTCAAGACTGTCCCACGTGAGTTCCAGCATCTCAGAATCCCCCTTATTAGCCCTATGACAATCAATGTCTAATAACAGGGCTTGGTTCTTAATACTGTAGATTTAGAAAATTTTATTTTTCCCCCAATTTTTTATTGTGGTAAAATACACATAACATAAAATATACCATGTTAACCATTTTCTAGTGTATAGTTTAGTGGTATTAAATACATTCATAATGTTGTACAACCATCACCACCATCCATCTCCAGAACTTTTTTCATCTTGTAAAACTGATACTCTATATTCATTAAACAGTAACTC
>NW_007867621.1:0-598 GCF_000696425.1 Galeopterus variegatus
CTTGGGGGGAAGGTGACCCACAGTAAGAATCCTCCTCCATGTGCTGAGGCTGAGAGAAGTCAAAGCAGAAACCCACGACACCATTACTCCTGAGCCCCTGGGGGACACTGAGCCCCCGGCTGGGGGCTGCTTTCATTCTTTCACACCGAGTCCAAATGCCAGCCACCTTGCCCTGGGTGATGAAGTTTGGACTGAGGGATGATCACTCCAAGACTCTTCTTCCATGATGTCTGGTCTCATTAATAGCCAGGTTCGAATCAACCCTGATTGGGTTAACTCCTTTAACATTTTTCCTCTTAGTCACCTACTTTGCCATTCAATAATACATGTTCTAGCACCTTTGCCTTGTAGTTTATAATTTGTATTATAAAATTTCCCCTGGTTTCTTTGAATCTATTCAGTCAGAACAGAAAAAGAAACTATCCTGCCACTACCTCTTTCAATTTCATTACTCCGCATGATTTTAAATTACTCTAATATTTTGCATTCAAGACAGAAATATACAAAGGTGACAGATAAAAATGTAGGTCATGTCTAGTTCTTTTTCTGGCCCAATAGAAGTGCAAGTTCTCTAAAAAAAAAAAAAAAAAAAAAAAAA
>NW_007867622.1:0-598 GCF_000696425.1 Galeopterus variegatus
TATTTGTAGTTTTCTATTACTTGCAGCCAGTCCTAACCCTGACACAGTCATTAAAGTTTAATTGTCTGAAGTTTTAAAACTGAACAAGAACTTAATGAAGAATTAAAAACCAAAGTAATTTACTGAGAATACACTTGTCTGTATCCTTTCAAGAACAAAGGAACTTTTAAGAAAACATACATGTAAAGGAATATTTAAGAAAGAAAGAAATTTTTCCTACAGTAGGTGAACATATATTTCCAATTTTCTAATCTTTCACCTCACTAAATCCTTGACAGACAACAATGAATCCTCTTGTACGTTCTTCCTTTCTGTATTTTACTAGTGTAAAATACTGAAGTATTTTCATCCTTTCAGAATTGCCCAAATGTTTATTCCTCAACATTCGGAAGGACATCAAACCTTAAGTGAGCATTAGGAACCATTCTGGAATTCTGCATTTCTGAGAGAGCTAAATATTTTCCTCCATCTACTAGAAAACAGCCCTTGATTTTAAAAATTAAGGTAAATAAAACAAAACTGAAAAGAACTGGGCCATTGAAAGAGAAATGTCTTGGATAATTGGAAAGGCATATCATTGTTTGAACTAATTAAAAAT
>NW_007867623.1:0-598 GCF_000696425.1 Galeopterus variegatus
TTTAGTCATTCTAATATATGTGCAGTGATATCCCATTGTCCTTTTAATTTGCATTTCCATAATGATTAATGATGTCAAACATCTTTTCATGTGCTTATTTACCGTTTTGTGTGTCATCTTTGGTGAAGCCTGTGTTCTTTTTTCCATTTTTTATTGAGTTTTTTAAAATTATAATTCAATTTTGAGAGTTCTTTTTTTTCTGTTTTAAAGATTCCATATTCTTGTAGTTATCATAAGGAGACAGCTCAAGTCTAGATCAACAGCCCCTTGAAAATCCCCAACTTTTGAAAAAAATTATATATATTTAAGGTATATAACAAAATGTTTTGATATACCTACACATAGTGAAATTATTGCTACAGTTAAGCAAATTAACATATTTATCATCTCACATAGTTTCCTTTTTTTTTTAGTAAATGAAAGTACCTAAAATCTACTCTCAACAAATTTTCAGTATACAACACAATATTATTAACTATAGTCCTCAGACTGTACATTAGATTTCTAGGCTTATTCATCATGTGCAACTAAAACTTTGTACCCTCTCACTACCATCTCCCCATTTCCTCCACCCCCTTGATCCTGGTAACCACTTTCC
>NW_007867624.1:0-598 GCF_000696425.1 Galeopterus variegatus
CACCTGGTGCTGTCATAGACAATCCAGTACAGAAGTAAGGTCCACTTGCCAACATACACACATGTGAATAATAACAGATATCTTCCTTTTTTCATTTTTAGGCTCATGCTGTTTTGAAAACAGCTTTTCTCATTTAAAACTGTATCATCAACATTTCCCCATGTCATTGACTATTCTTTTACAACGTGATTTTTAACATCTATATAGCATGCCTTCATTTGAAAGTCATATTTTATTTAGCCCATCTCCAGCTGTTAAGCATTCAGATTGTTTCCTGTTATTATAACACTAAAATGAACAGCCTCGGGGTGAAAATAATTTCTAATTATTTTAAGAGGCAGGATGGCTGGTGGTTAAGAACACCTTACAGCTGTTCTTCCCGATCTCAATCCCGATATCACGCTCAGTAGCTGCTAGACCTCACTCAAATGACCTAGTCTCTCTGTGCCTCACTTTCCTTATTTGTAAAAAGTATGAATAGGACTTACCTTAAGGGCTGTCCTAAGGATTAAACGAGTTAAAAATACAAAGTGCTTAAAGCAATGCCATCCAATTTCTTCATGTCTAAAATGAGGCTACTAATAGTACTCCTTCTAGA
>NW_007867625.1:0-598 GCF_000696425.1 Galeopterus variegatus
AAATCAAGAAGACAGAGTACTGAAAGCAGAAATATTGTCAGTAGCTGAAACCAGACTCAGCCTTTGAGAACTTGAAGCAACCTTAGAATGACCTGCCTACTCCACCAAAGTGGCCAAAGTGGAAATTGAGCCACACAGAGGGACAGTTTCGCACAGCACTGTAGAGCCTTGAGTAGAAGCAGGTCTCAACAGAAGCACAACAGTAAAGACATTATGTCTTACCCTGAGGTATATACATGTGTGCAGATTTTAAGTCTGGAGTGGAAAGTAGAATGTGAGTGAGGTTTGATGGAAAAAAATAATTATATTGTACTGTCCCGGCATATATTGTAGACCTAAAAGTAGGGTATAGTAGAGATAGAACAAAAAATGCAATTTTTTTCCTTTCCTCAAAGCCTTATACAATCTGAGCACAAGGAAAGTACTCATTTCCTGTTTGTTGAATTGACTGGGGACTTTGGACATATGCACACTGGCCAGACCTCCCACACAATAGAATTATAGAATTCAGAGTGTCCAGCATAGTCCTGATTTGCCTGCTGACGATTCAGTCACCCAGAAGGTCAAGAGAGTATCTCAGAGCTTTGTTATTCTGTGC
>NW_007867626.1:0-598 GCF_000696425.1 Galeopterus variegatus
AAGCTCCTTTCAGCAGAAACCTTCTGAATCAATGCATGAAAGACAGTGTTAATGGGCCCTCCATACAAGACAGAAGGTCCTAAAAGATGCACTCAAAAAGGGCAGAATCAGGGCAGCTGATTAGCTCAGTTGGTTACAGCAGTGTTATAACACCAAGGTGAAGGGTTCAGATCCCCATACCGGCTGTCTGCCCCCTGCCCCCCCCCCTCAAAAGGGCAGAATTAGCAGGGGGAAGGAAACCCAGGCAGACCCTCAGGAAATAGTGCTGGTGAGTTGCCCCATGGCTACCTCCACGGCTGGGGACTCATAGGCCCCTTGACTCCCTGGGGCCTCTCTGCCCAGATTTGCCTTAAATACTAAGACACACACCCATATGAGCTGAGGATCATGTTTGGCACCATTATTTCACTCCACCTGGAAGGGTCTGCCCAGCAGCGGATAAGCACAGGAGGGTTGCCTAGAACAAAATCCCGCAAAGCCCCATTTACCAGCAATCTCAATCTCTGCTCCAGTTCAGGGCTGCAGCCAGAGCCATGCTTGCCCAGAGATGAACTAAGTCTAGCTCAAGGAACGGAAAGTCCAGTTAGCAACTGGCAAG
>NW_007867627.1:0-598 GCF_000696425.1 Galeopterus variegatus
TTTCATTTCTCAGTTTGGCCACCATCAAAATGTTTAATAGCACAGTCTGGCTCTGGGGAGACAGACGCTCGCGTGTTGCTGATGGGAGTAGAAATGTACAGCGCAGTGGGGGGACATGTGGCCCTATCTACCAACACTACCCATGCTCTTGACGCAACAGTTCCACTTCTAAGAATTTCTGCTATGGAAAGACTCCCTCTCATGAAAAATGATGCATATGTGATTCATTATTGCATTGTTTGCAAAAGCAAGGTAAGCAACCCAAATTGGCATCAGAAGAGGGATGTTAAAATAAACTAGGTACATGCATGCAAGAGTACAGTGTGATGTGCAGATATGGAAAGACTTCCGGCATGTACTGTCATGAAGAAAACAAGGCCTGCTGCAATGTGTACAGAATGCTGCTGTTCTTGGGGAAACTAAAGGCGTGGGGGGTAGAGTTTGCAGACATGTGTGCACATATATGCACGTTTATATGCACTATGTCTGTGGAGGAATATACGAGAAAATTGATAACATTAGTTGCCTCTGGGAAGCGGAACCTTATCACTGGGAACCGAGTAAAAAGGACACTTTTTGCTGTATACATTTTTACACC
>NW_007867628.1:0-598 GCF_000696425.1 Galeopterus variegatus
CATAAAATGAAAAGAGGGCCAGCCCCGTGGCTCACTCAGGAGAGTGCAGCGCTGGGAGTGCCAAAGCTGCGGGTTCGGATCCTATATAGGGATGGCCGGTGTGCTCACTGGCTGAGCGTGGTGCAGACAACACCGTGCCGAGGGTTACGATCCCCTTACCGGTCAGATTAAAAAAAAAAGAAAGAAAGAAAAGAAAAGAAAGCAAAACCCAAAGAAACACATGCACACAAACAACGACCCCCTGAAAAAAACTTGTCTTCTTCTAACCTTTCCTGTTTCAGCGAATGGTACTGCTACCCTTTAGGTCATATAACCCACAAATATGGATGTTATCCACAACACTTCCTTCTTCTTTATGTACCTCTTACCTGTTTCCAACTTTTAATCAAGTTCTTTGTTGTTTATCTCTTAAATATCACCTGGCATCCTTCTCTTTATTTCTAGCACCATATTGCTAATCCAATCTACCATCTTTTTCCACCTGTACCAAGATTTCAGCCTCTCCACTGCTCTATCCTTTCACTCAGGTCCCTTCTCCTTCTCCAATCCTTCTCCATTCTCTAGCCTGAGAAGTCTTCTCACAATGGAGATCAAATCC
>NW_007867629.1:0-598 GCF_000696425.1 Galeopterus variegatus
CTAAAATCTTACCAATATTGTGTCTAGTTTAAATCCTTTTCCTATCCTGCCCCATGCTTCAGCTTAAACACTGACAATGTCTTGTTTTTAATGTATTGTTTCCAAAAATAAAATATCTTTATAGTGTATGTCTTTTTTAGATTTACCTGGTTTTGAATTTTTTTAATTTAGCATACTTTATATAGACTTTAGAAATTAATTTTTTCATAGCATTAATTTACTAAGTTTTAAATCAGTTGTGGAATACAGTTATAGGTTCATTTATACTCCTATTTTGTATTCCATTGTGTGATCATTTCAAAACATGTTAGGTTATTATCCTGTCCATTAATATTTGACTACTATAAATACTGCAACTATGACAATTTTAACATGTCTCCCCAAAATGCAATTGATTGGTTGCAGGATGTGCCAATATTTAGCTTTATAGGGTAATATCATACATTTCTCCAAGAGATCCAGGAAATACAATCAAACTATGTAAAAGAAGGAGAAAGTTACAATAGTTGTGAACAGACCTACTACACTCCACACAGAGGAAAGGATTAATTTGTTGAATGTTTTACTTTTTTTGTTGGTGTTTTAATTACATACACAT
>NW_007867630.1:0-598 GCF_000696425.1 Galeopterus variegatus
AAAAAAAACACATTATATCATCTAAAACATGAAAACACAATCTAGAAAATTACCAAGTGTTTATAATCATAGATGTAACAATTCATGAAAAACAACCCTATGATTTAGATGAGTGAGACAGAGATTTACAGTTCTTCTATATTAAATTTACTTAGGTATATTTTCTTAGATATATTTAGCACTTTTCTACATCATCCTTTCATCTGAGCATTACTGGAGAGAAATATTTGTGAAAATGGAAAAGGCATATTTTGTGGAAATAATATGTGTAAGTACATATTAAAATGATTGTGTCAAGAATATACGCATGACTCCAGTATATATTCTTCAAATGAATGCAGAATATAGTTTGTCCCTGTAATCAAAGTATTAAAAAATGGGGTTTAGATTGGACAGTGAGAATTCAATAAATATACAAAATTGAAGCTTTTATTTTTTTAGCAGCTTTGTAGAATTAGGAATTCTCCTGTCTTTAGCATCTTTTCTATAATATTTCCTTACCCATTCTCCCAGAGGAAAGAGTTTTCCCTGGTATATGTAAATTGCTCACATGTAGAAAGCATTGCAACCTTTGGTGCTGATCTTGGGACCTGTTAAT
>NW_007867631.1:0-598 GCF_000696425.1 Galeopterus variegatus
TAATTAACGTATTTATCACTTTACATAGAAACCATTTTTTTTTTTGTTAAAGATGAACAGTAAGGGGATCTTAACCCTTGACTTGGTGTTGTCAGCACCACACCCTCCCAAGTGCACTAACCGGCCATCCCTATATAGGGATCTGAACCCGTGGCCTTGGTGTTAACAGCACCACACTCTCCCAAGTGAGCCACAGGCCGGCCCTAAAACCATTGTTTTTGTATGTGATGAGAACATTTAAGATTTACTCTTAGAAAGTTTCAAGTATACAACACAGTTTTATCAACTATAGTCACCATGCTGTACACTAGATCTCCAGAACTTATTCACCCTGCATAACTAAAACTTAGTACCCTTTGACTAACATCTCCCCATTTCCTTCATCCCACAGCCCTTGGCACCACTCTCTGCTTTTATGAGATTGACTTTTTTAGGTTCCATTTAAAAGTGAGATCATGCAGTATTTGTTTTTCTGTGTCTGGCGTATTTCACTAAACATAAAGTTCTCCAGGTTCATCCATGTTGTCACAAATGATAGAATTTTCTTCTTTTAAAAAGCTGAATAGGGGGCCGGCCTGTGGCTCACTCGGGAGAGTGC
>NW_007867632.1:0-598 GCF_000696425.1 Galeopterus variegatus
ATTGCAAGGAGCAAAATGGATTAATTTTAAAATAAACATTTCTTCTCCGAAACATTAAAAACAGTTTTTGAAGTACAGCAAAATAATTTTTTTATAGAAAGTCACATCTTGCTTCCATAGAAAACAGTACATAGAACTTAGTACTCCATGAACAGACTGGAAATACAAATGAAAAGACATATAAATCCACAAGGAATGCATTCTTAAGGCAGTTGTGAGAGAAGAAAGAGCAAAAAAATGTGGAAGAAAGGCTTCCTGATGACTATATTGTATGTATAGTGATCTAATACATTGGCTGGCAATTGAGCTGAATTGATCATCCAGTAATCAACTTTGTAAAATGGGCCTGAGTATAAACATGTGTTTCTAAGTGTCTCATTCCATGAGATCTACCTTGACTTTCAAATTACCATTCCTTTCCAAAATTTCAACCTCTACCTATCACTTCTCTTTGTAGCATAAAACATCTGTTGCTTTTGGCCCAAATGCTAAAATTTATAAAGTTATTTAATGATTTATTAGACCCACTTATTTCTGTATAGTGGTACCAAAGAGTTATCTCATGGAATATGCAGATTTTTTCCTCATGGCATTAAAC
>NW_007867633.1:0-598 GCF_000696425.1 Galeopterus variegatus
AAAAAAGGAAGTCCCGGAAATTCTCACCTATCAGTGCTAGATATTCCTCAGTCTTCTGTGACAACCTCATGTTTTTCTCTCTAATATACCCTGTCTTTTCATATGCAGTACATGGTTCCAAAGAATAACTGCTCTTAGAAAATATTCATTAAGATAAGAGGCAAATTCATTTCCCCTAGTTACACTTAACTGGACAATCTGGTTCCCGGTGTGTATACTCATTTATGCTTTTATTATGAGATGTATATAGGCACATATGAATGTCTGTATATGAGGGGTCTTCAAAAAATTAATAGAAATATTTGTAGTATTTTTAAATTCTGTTTCCACAAACTTTCACAAACTTTTTCAAGTACACTTGTATTTGAATAAATCTAATGTTTAAACCAAAAATCAACACGTTTTTTAAAATGTCTTATTATAATCAGATGAGCAACAGTTTGAAAACACAAGATTTTAGTATAACCATCTTTGTTAGACAACTTCCTTTACCTGTTGACCCTTAATCACCTGTAATTATGCAGATTCTCAAAGACATATTTTCCTTCCCTGATACCAGAAACCTAACTTGAGATTCTTCAGTCTGTGAGATGTAAAA
>NW_007867634.1:0-598 GCF_000696425.1 Galeopterus variegatus
TTTTTTTTTTTTTTTTGATGATTCTTTTGCAAGCAACTGATCTTCCTATCTCTGGTCTTACCTACTCTCATCCACCACTGGAGGGGCTTTTCTAAAATGCAAATCTAATTATGTTATTCTCCTGCTTACAAATCACTGGATGTCCCACCTTATTATCTTTAGCAGAGGACCAAATATGACCTATAGACATGTTATGTTTGGCTCTTATACATAGAAAACATGTTACATGAATTTCCAACAATTATATTAGGAGCTTATACCTAGAAATCTAGATTTTTGTCCTCTCTTGAAAAATTGGAAATCTGAGTATACTGGCCCACAATTCCACAAGACAGCAATCCACTATGATTACCTAGTGACTGCCCCATAGATGAGAAGTGCTCTCTGGTTTGCTGTTTCATCAATTTTACTCATTTACCTTACCTGCCAGGCCTCTGAAGACATTTGAATTTTGCAAGCCCTGGTCTAGAAAATGAAGGCTAAATGCCTTAGCATGGTATTCATGATTTTTCCTAACCTCATCCCATTCACTCTTCAAATCCTGTTGTATTTTATTTGCATGATTACATTCAGTTTCTCCTGTTGGAATATATTTTCC
>NW_007867635.1:0-598 GCF_000696425.1 Galeopterus variegatus
CATTCAACAATGCCAGGACCATTCTAGGCTCCCAAGACACAGTGACTGAAAAAAGAGAGAATTCTGGTCACGGTGGAAGAATAGACCATCCCCAGCCTCTCCCTCTCCCACCATCAACCAATTTACAACTATTGACAAGCAACAACTGCCAAGGTGGGGCTGCTGGAGCCCGGGGGAAGAGGAGGAGAGACCTAGGGAGGGCGTGGAGGCGGGAGAAAGAAGGACAGCTTCCACTGTCTTGAGTCCTGACCACTTCATGGCTGGATCTGGTGAGCAGATGGAGCAAGAGCTGGCAAAAGCTGCAGCTGTGCCCTTTGTGTGAAGTTGCTTGGAGGTGGCAGGGGAGAAGAGGGCCTTGGTGGCCCACAGGTCAGCAAGACTAGTATCAGGGTTCCTGTGGACTCACATCGGAGTGAAGGGCCACAGACAATGGAAAAAAGGAGCCACTCAGAGGCTGGTGAGTCATTGCAAGAGATGTCATCAGACTGTGGAGTGGTGGGTGCATGGCCCACTCCATCGGAAGTGTTCGGAGTATGAGGGGTGGGGGAGATGGGACACCAGGGGACATTTGGGCATAGCATGGACAGCTGATCTGCTC
>NW_007867636.1:0-598 GCF_000696425.1 Galeopterus variegatus
CCGCTTTCACTTTGCCCTGCAAGTCAATACGAACTTTTCTAAAATTTCAAGGAGTCTAGATCCTTCATAATTTTCTACTAGTCAAGCTTAGTAGCCAAGCAGAGGGCAGTGAAATCTAAAAAACAAACCCAGTTGGAGCCAGGGTTCGAATTGCTTGTACTGATATCATAGATCTTATCTGGCCAGAGCCTAGATTTTTTTCCCTCTGAATTTCACCTGCTTTTCATGAAAAGTCCTTTACATCATTGGTTTATTAAATTGTAAGCAAAGCAAATTTATTCTCTCACTGCCCTCTCACCCCTGTTTTCTCTGAACTCCCTGGCTCCGCCTGAGCACGCCGAGGCTTGTTTCCGAGTCCCTGTGCGCCATCTGTCATGTCCTTGTTTCTCTTCAGTGTCCAGTGATCTCGAAGCTCCCCAAATGACTGATGAGGAAGAACCAGAGGAGGGACCCAGCCAACCGCCATGTGATGGAGAAGGTAACTGTGCTTTCAGTTCCCAGTCGACTATTCAAATCTTCGTTTTTCTCTGTGTAGGTAGAAAAATTGCCCCCTTTCTTCTCCCACTCCCCCCTGCTCCCTTTCACATGCCCACACAGA
>NW_007867637.1:0-598 GCF_000696425.1 Galeopterus variegatus
TCGGAAGAACACGCACTTAAAATGTAAACAAAGTCGGCTCATTAGGGCATTTTCACTTTTCAAGGGGAAGTTACAAAGAGCAGTCTCTAAACAGTAAAGTGGTAAATCTGCAGATTGTGCATCTCTCAGGAACTCTCCGCAGTCTCCTCACACTGCATGGTTGGCTGCCCCATCTGTGAATGCAGAAGTCCAGGCCCACCAGCAGAAGGGCCAGATCCCAGAATGTGAGCAACTGTGGATCTCGCCTGCAGTAGGGAATCTCCTGCTTTGTGTCTCCTGCCTCAAGCCCACCCTTCCGAGGAGCCTGAGATTGAACTTCAACTCTTCTGTGTTACGTGCTTTCACACTTCTTTTCTCACACAGTCTTCCCAACAAATATTTCAGGTTCTGGAGGAAAGGTAGCCGAACATCTCAGAGATTAGCTGACTTACCCACAACCACACAGCTAGCAAGAGCTTCAGCCAAGAGCTGATCCTAAACCCACAGCTGCAGCCTCCTCTACGTTCTCCAATGAAATCTGTCCCTTGACCTCAAACGACTTGCCAATAAAGCCATCCGGGTTCTGAGCTGCGCTTTCTTTTGACCAGCATCTCAACAG
>NW_007867638.1:0-598 GCF_000696425.1 Galeopterus variegatus
GTTCACTTGCCATCTTTCCATTCTTCTGAAGTGAGCATTTAATGCGATAAATTTCCCCCTTCTTACTGCATTTGCAGTATCCCACAGGTTTTGTATGATGTATCACTATTTTCATTAGTTTCAATAATTTTTTTGATTTCCTGTTTGATTTTTTCTTGGACCCACATGTCATTAAGTAGAATGCTGTTTAAATTCCATGTGTTTGTATAGTTTCCATAATTTTGTTCGTTATTGATTTCTAATTTTAATCCATTGTAGTCTGAGAAAATACATGGGATAATTCCATTTTTTTTGAATTTGTTGAGACTTGATTTGTGATCTAATATGTGATCTATCCTGGAGAATGATCCATGTGCTGATGAGAAGAATTAATATTCTGAGGTCGTTGCTTGGATTTTCTGTTTATATCTGCCAAGTCCAATTGGTCTGGAATATTGTTTAGATCTTGTATTTCTCTGCTGATTCTTTGCCTGTCCAATATTTGATTTGTCCAATATTGACAGTGGCGTGTTCAGGTCCCCTGTTATTATGGTATTGGTGTCTATTTCCTTCTTCAGGTCTAATAGAGTTTGTTTTATAAATCCAGCTGCTCCAACAT
>NW_007867639.1:0-598 GCF_000696425.1 Galeopterus variegatus
TATCCAGTATCCCCTACAGAATATACTCTTAGGTCTTAGTGAAATTGTTAACCAAGATGTGCATCTTTGTTGACCAAAAATGGCTCCTGACCTAAGGAAGTCAAATCAGGTGCTCGCCCTCCCTGGAATTTGGATTTTGATCAGAAGCACAGAGAGAGGGAGACACACTAACAATCTTTGTCCTTGGCTCTGAAAGAGCCAGCTTTCCCCATGAGCTTTCTGACCTTAAATTAGATCCCATGAATATGTGCAGTATATTACACAAGCAGTGGGCACTGTGCCAGATGGTTCCAGATGTCATCTCATGGTAAATCACAGTGAGACAGAGGCGCATATTGCCATTAGTAACAAGAATGGAAAACAAACAAAACAGAGCAACAGATACCTTGTGATATTAAATAACTCACCCACTACCACTCAGCTGATAAGTGCAGTTCAACTCCCAGTCTGGAGCTCTTCCCCTAACAAAATGACTTTCCTGGGCTTTTCTCTTTGAATGACATCTCTGACCCCATCATCCTCTTACTAATTTCCAATCTTCACTGGGACAGATCCTGAAGGCCAGAACTAATGGTTTTTCATTCTCAACAGAGGAACA
>NW_007867640.1:0-598 GCF_000696425.1 Galeopterus variegatus
TTTTGAGGGGAAAGACGTTTACCTGTAGGTATATTCTATATTGATAGCCAGGTTGGGTGTCCTATGCTTGGTTCTAGGTGAGTGCAGTAGTAAGTCCCACCTTACTCTTTGCACTTTCTCCGCTGCTGTGGGCAGGACCACTGTGTCAGGCAGGATTCTGGGCTTCCCAGGATGGTGGGTGTGGATCTAGGTGGCTTGTGCAGCTCATGCACAGTCTCTGCTGGTACGGGCAGTCTCTCTGTGTCAGGCAGACCTCTGAATTCTCAAGGAAGGAGAGCATGAACGCAGGCAACTGGCACATTCCCTGCTCACTGTACACTGGGATAGGAGGATTGGAGGTTCTGAGGCAGGTGGGGCTCACAGTTACCAGGAGGAAGAAGTGTGTGTATCCCAGTGGCTGGAATTCTCCTCTTACTCTCCATTGGCTTGGGTGGTTCCCCTACGGGTGGTGCTCTGAGCTCCCAGGGAGGGTATGAGGACCCTTAGCAACTAGACACACTAGGCCCACTGTCTGTGAGGGCTGCATGGTTAGTGTGGAGCCTGATTTGTAGGCATCCGTGGTGGAAACACCAGTCATGAATTCCCACCCCACCACTTC
>NW_007867641.1:0-598 GCF_000696425.1 Galeopterus variegatus
ATGTATGATATTTTTACCACGGCAGGGAAATGCATGATAGCTTATGATAACTTCTCTTTCAGCCAAAATGGTATTTACTTTCTTTTGAGATATTTCTCTTTACTTTCCACTTTAATTCAATTTAAGAAGTTAGAAAGAACATAGCTACAGGGTAAAACCAACCATACTATGTTTTTAACACTCTATATCATACTTGATTATATACTAGGGTACTTCAGAAGTTTGTGGAAAGATTCATATTATTTAATTCTACTTTTCCATGGACTTTTTGAAGCACCCTTGTATATCACCTTCCAGTGTTAAGAATAGAAGCTTACATTCCTCTCCACTTGACAACTGCCACGTCTACAGTAAAAAGAGCACTTGAAAAGAATATATATTTTCTATTTGTGTGTACAAGGGTTTATAAGTGTCCATTAAATCAAGCTTGTTAATTGTGGTCAGATCTAATTTTTAGCCTATTTAGCATGTCAGTTTCTAGGAGGACTCTTAATCTCTCACTGTGATTATGAATTTATAGATTTCTCTTTATAATTTTGCTATATGTATTTTTTCTTATTGTTGTTGTTGTTTTTGCTTTTAAACCAAATGACTTTTT
>NW_007867642.1:0-598 GCF_000696425.1 Galeopterus variegatus
TTGAAAAGCAGACTTGCACTCTACAATTGTCTGCCCTGACCTTTTAATCTTGGATAATCACACAAAGCACTGTGAGATGGTTGTCAAAACCAGGTCCCACCAAAAGAACGGAATCCAAATGGAGACACTGAGTCAAGCTGGGACCTTAAATGGGTATTCCCTTAGTATAAATTTTAACTGGAAATGAACCCAACACAGAAGAAAATGGCAAGGTAATTCGCCTGTCTCTACCACATAGAGAGTGGAAAATATTTCCCTTGATAATTAGCATCCACAAGCTGGTCAACATACAGGTTTGCTGCCTAAATTTACACAACTTATATAATCTGAAAAGTTTCCATCTCAGAATTTATTTTAAGGTGGTACCAGGTTAGCAGATTCTCCTAGGTGCCTGGTAGAAGCAAACACATTCTCTTGGAAAGGAACACAATTTCATCTTAAGCCTCTAAGTTTTCTGTAAAATGAATTTTCCAGGAGTAATAGATAAAAGTAAAAACAGTAAAACACTCAGGAATCCAAAGTGACACAATTGGAAAGCAAAAGTAACTACTGACAGTTGAGATAAAGGAATTATAAGACACAGAATATAAAATGTTAG
>NW_007867643.1:0-598 GCF_000696425.1 Galeopterus variegatus
TTCCTGTTTAATTTCTTCTTGGACCCAAATGTCATTAAGTAGAATGTTGTTTAATTTCCATATGTTTTTATAGTTTCCAGTTTCGTTTGCTGTTGATTTCCAATTTTAATCCATTGTGATTTGAAAAAATACATGCAATAATTCCAATTTTTGGTATTTGTTGAGTCTTGCTTTGTGACCTAACATGTGGTCTATCCTGGAGAATATTCCATCAGCTGATGAGAAGAATGAATATTCTGAGGTTGTTACATGGAATGTTCTATAGATATCTGCCTAGTCCAATCGGTCTAAAGCATTGTTTAGATCTTGTGTTTCTCTATTGACTTTTTACCTAGATGATCTGTCCAATGTCGAGAGTGGGGTGTTCAGATCCCCAACTATTATGGTGTTAGTGTCTATTTCTTTCTTTAGATCTAATAGTATTTGCTTTATAAATCTGGCTGCTCCAACATTGGGTGAATATTTATTTATGATTGTTATGTCTTCTTTATGGATAGATCCTTTATCATTATATAGTGGGCTTCTTTAACTCTTTTTATGGTTTTTTCTTTAAAGTCTATTTTATCTGATGTAAGAATAGCTACTCCAACTCGTTTTT
>NW_007867644.1:0-598 GCF_000696425.1 Galeopterus variegatus
TCAGTCCAAGGCCAAAGGCCTAAAAATGCTGGTGTAAGTCCTGTAGTCCAAAGGCTGAAGATCCTGGAATTATGATGTCCAAGGACAGGAGAAGAAGAGTTATACTTATTATTTCTCCAAGCAACTGATCAATTTATCAATTCTATTCTTTTTTCTATATTCTAACTTTTCAGTGTTTTCTTTAATTTGTGTTTATTTCCTTTCTATGTGCTTTATAACTACCTTTTTCACCTTTTCCAAACTTTCAATCTATATAAATATCTTTTAAATTTCATTCTTTTAGTTTTTAGGGTTAAATAATGAACGTATTTAAAGTTCTGGATGTGTTTTGCCATATATGTTAAGATACAAACTTAGATTTTCATATGCAACATTCTTCTTTTCCATATTTTACAAGTGTTTTATTGTTTTCTTCTTCATTTTTAATTCCACTCATTACTTAATTAGAATACATATTTCAATATAGTTTTTATTATCTCTGGTTTTATAGCAATATATACTGATAATAAAGGTATATATATATATATTTTTTTTTTATTTTGTACATTATTGAACTTTTTATGGAACACAGAATATGCTCTCCGATTTTCTAAATATT
>NW_007867645.1:0-598 GCF_000696425.1 Galeopterus variegatus
ACATATTAGGCCACAAATCTAGTCTCACCAATTTTTGAAAAAATTGAAATCATTCCAACAAACTTTTCAGACCACAGTGGACTAAAACTGGAGATAAATAATAAGAAAATCACTGGAAGATATACAAATACATGGAAAATAAATAATAGGCTCCTGAATGACCTATGGTCTTTTCAGACCACAGTGGACTAAAACTGGAGATAAATAATAAGAAAATCACTGGAAGATATACAAATACATGGAAAATAAATATAGGCTCCTGAATGACCTATGGGTCCAAGAAGAAATTAAACAGGAAATCAAAAAATTTCTAGAAACTAATGAGAATAAAGATACATCATACCAAAACTTATGGGATACTGCAAAAGCAGTACTAAGGGAAATTTATTGCAGTAAATGCTTATATCAAAAAAATGGAAAGACTCCAAATAAACAACCTAATGCTACACCCCAAAGAACTTGAAAAACAACAATCCAAACCTAAAGATAGTAAACAGAAAGAAATAATTAAGATCAGAGCAGAACTGAATTAGACCCGCAAAAACAATAGAAGAGATTAACAAAACTAAAGTTTGGTTTTTCAAAAAGAAAAACAAAA
>NW_007867646.1:0-598 GCF_000696425.1 Galeopterus variegatus
GGCTGATGGGCCAGAGTGTGCCTCCTGCTAAAAGTCTGCAAAATCAGCAGTGCCTGGTCTGGGGACAGAGCGACAGTCATTGCCACCAGGGTGTGTCAGAAATATTGAAGTAGACACTACAAAATTTCATTGAATCTGAAACACCTTTTATTAGAAGATGAACTATAAGTTTTCGTATCCTTAAGAAATTTTGCTGTTAATAAAACTTTAATACGTCATTGACTGTAAGATGCATTTCAATTCCAGGGATGTTAAAATAAATATCTTCTAATTGATAGCATGTGGCATTGTTATCCACAGGAAATGGGGCAGTGGGAGGTTAAGTACCCACCTAGCCATATGACAAGGGAGACTGGAGGTCTTGGGTCTTTCGGGTTGAGCTTTTGCTACCTCTCCCTGCTAGTAAAGTATATACAGGTCAGTTCTAATCAGGGGTTGGAAACTATGATCAGTGTGCACAGAAAACTCAGGCACGGTCGGGGAGTTTCCTACTTTAATGATCTGGGTCCTAAGGGTCCAAGTGTCTGGCTTTGGCCAGAATCCTCTTCCCTGGAGAGTTCGGTGTCTCCCACAGAGATTCTTAGCCGCCCTTACTGAT
>NW_007867647.1:0-598 GCF_000696425.1 Galeopterus variegatus
TGTGGTATATCTACACAATGGAATACTACTCTGCCATGAAAAAGAACGGAATTCTGCCATTCGAAGCAACTTGGAGAAAATTATGTGAAGTGAAATAAGCCAGGCACGGAAAGAGAAATACTGCATGTCCTCATTTATGAGTGGGAACTAAGAAATAAACAAAGAAATTAAAAAAGAAAGAAAGCTACAACAATCACAATAACTTGTTGAACTTTCAAAAGGACAAAACAGAACCGAGGCCACCAGAGGTGGGAAAGCGAGAGGGGGAGGGGGTTAGCGAGAAACTGGTAAAGGGCCACGGAACATGATCACATCGTGTACTGATGAATACACTAATTATCCTGATTTGATCACCACGTATTGTATGCAGGTATGGATATTCAACTCTATACCCTACAAATATGTATAATCAGTTATGTTTCGATAATAAAAAAAGTTGTTATACGTGATACCCACATGTGCGGCGATAGCTCGCTTGCCTCCTGGCGGCCCACCCAGGGGAGGTGTTTGGCTGCAGTGGAGGCTGCTGCAGAGGCTAAGGCAGAGGCGGAGGTTGGAGGCTGAGGCAGAGGTGGAAGCTGGAGGGTGAGGCTGAGGC
>NW_007867648.1:0-598 GCF_000696425.1 Galeopterus variegatus
TGTGTGTATGTGCATGTCTGTGTATGTCTGTCCTCTGAAAGGGCCAAGAAGCAAAAGTACCCCAGTAGCAATGAGCACACTTACTGCTGAGATTTTGGCCTTCATACCATTCCCCTCTAAAAGGATCCATGACTTCAAATAAATGACAAATTCCAGAGCTGGAACAGCATAGGTATAAAATGAGCCTAGAACATCTTATTATGCCAGAAAGTAAGGAAGTACTTTTTAAAAAATGATAGGAGCATGTCACAAGAACATAGGAGCCATCTTGAAGGGGCTCCCAATGGCCAAAGATGGGACAATTTGAGCATCAAAATAATGAACTACTATGATAAGTTATAAAACATTGGGGGGAAAGTAGGAATTCATAAGTTTGTGCTGTGAAAGAGAAAAACAGGTGAGAAGGGAAGGTTCTTGCTTACAGTCAAGTGCTGAGAGCCAACTGATTCGTGTGGAGAACTATTGGAGCTGGAAAATCATTTTGCAGCAACCATAGTGAAGACTGGATTGCACAAGAATTACCTAGATGCTAGATGCTAAATCCAGAAAAGTTTTTGATGAGAAGCAAGATATTTGTATGGTTTAAAAGTATCTCCAC
>NW_007867649.1:0-598 GCF_000696425.1 Galeopterus variegatus
TATTTATATAATATATATATTATAAATTTATATAAGTTATATATATTATATATTTATATAAGTTATATATATTATATACTTATAAATATATATTATATTTATAAATATATATTTTAAACAAAGGTTCAAAGTTGATTCTGTGGAGAAAGGCTAGTCTTTTCAACAAATGGTTCTGGATATCTACATGCAAAATAAAATTTACTTTTATCCATACCTCACACCATATATGACAATTAACTCAAATTATATCATATAAAACCAAGAACTATAAAACTTCCAGAAAATGACAAAGGAAAAAAATCTTTGTGACCTTGGCTTAGGCAAAGATTTCTTAATTACAACACCAAAACCACAACCTATAAAAGAAAAAATTGCCAAATTGAGGTTCATAAAAATAAAAAACTTCTGCTGTTCTAGAGACCCTTTTAAGAGAAGGAAACGCCACAAACTGGGAGGTTATGTTTGCTAAGCATTTATCTTATAGAGGACTTGTATCCAGAACCCTCAAAACTCAATAATAAGAAATCAAACAACCCAATTAGAAAATGGGCAAAATATTAGACACTCACCAAAGAAGGGATACAGATGGCAAATAAGC
>NW_007867650.1:0-598 GCF_000696425.1 Galeopterus variegatus
TAAACATGGGATGGAGAATTGGGGTGGGAGGGAAGAGAAGTAGAGAAACCCATTTGGCTTCCTTTAGCTGCCCTTGAGATGGGCATGTGGAAGTTTTTTGGCTGTTCTTTTCAGAATGCAGAGGTACTTACTTTTTATTTATTCAGTTTGGGGGCTACAACGGGGAAATTTTTATCCCATAATATATTACTTTCACTTTCTCATTGGATGAGGCAGAATGTAGAAAAGGTAAAAACCAGAAACATGAAGGTGGTGTTAGCAGAAGAGTCATAAATACATAATGTCCTAGATAGTTATTGGGTTTCAAATAGGAGCACTGTAAGCTCTGTATGGGGCATATTAGAAATGTAATAGTGAAGCTGAAGCCAAGAAACCCAGTAGACCAATGAGGTAAGAGAGGAAAGGACTCAAGCACGTGATTACAAGATCTTTGAAGTCAGGTGACATGCCTGTGATTCACCTTTGATGTCCTGAGTTTAGTAAGGCAATGAATACATACAGTAGACAGTACATATTTGTTAAATGAATGAAATGCAGAATGAGTCAATGTAGATCTGGAAAAAAATGTTTTAATTGACCTTCAATAGAAGTTAGCAAC
>NW_007867651.1:0-598 GCF_000696425.1 Galeopterus variegatus
GCTGACAACACCAAGCCAAGGGTTGAGATCCCCTTACCGGTCATCTTTTAAAATAAAAAAATAAATAAATAAAAATAAAATAAAAAAATAAATAAATAAAATAAAAATAAAAATAAAATAAAACTTAAAAAACATGAAGCAAATGGAAGCATGAATAACATGAGATAGCATATTTTAACGGTGTAGACATTAAACATCATGAAGTTTAGAGGAAAGGGCAGGTTCCTTGGAGAAAACAGATCTGAAGCAAGATCTTGATGGATGAATGAGCTTTGGGGATGAAGATCCCCATCAGGTTTGGATAGGAAGGTTCGGTGAAGAAGAGGTTCTTTTTATGCAATAAACCACAGGTGGGGTCTTGGAGACATGAAGATGTCTGTGATGCTCATAAGGCAGCAGCAGGCTGGCTCTTAGTGCAATTAGGAGAAAATAGTGGAGACAGAAGGCCTGAGGTTGTGTGATGAGGGTGAGGACCTCCTGGTGATCCCTATTACAGCCAAGGATTGTGATGTACAAGAGTCCCTTGAGGTACTGTAAAAACTACCAGGTACGTAGAGAGCAGTTAAAGAACAAAAACAGGGTTTCTTTTCATTTGGGA
>NW_007867652.1:0-598 GCF_000696425.1 Galeopterus variegatus
TTCAAGGTCCTATTAAACCCCAACATGCATGAGATTGGATCCTACAAGACTCTGTCATCCACAAGGCTCGTAGCAGTCACAGTCCTTGAATGAAGCCAGGAAGGTTACTCAATTCATTTTCAAGCTAAACAAATTGAATCTTTAATCACAGGGCAATTATCAGCAAGCTGTTCTTTTGCAATTACTGCCTCCATCCATGAACGCGGTTCTTATACTGTGGCATCTAAAAATAAATTCTAAAGTCTCCACCGAACTAATTCATAGCTTAGGTTTACTTTCTATCACATACGTTTATTTAACTCTACTTCAGAAGCTTATATCTCTAAAAAACTCATTTTGAAAATTTAGGGAAAAGTTGTTTTCCACCTAGGTGAAACAAGATTTTCATCACAGACTTAAAAAAACAAACAAACTAGTTTTTCTAATTATTCTGGATTTTTAAATTTTCTTACAAATCATAACTCTGCTGAAATGCAGAGTAATATATATGATTTAAAATTTGAAAAATTAACATTAATGTGAAATGAAATTGATGCGTTGAAGCTGTTCCCCCTAAAAAAAATCCAGTGAATCAATACTTTTTATTCTATTGTAAAAA
>NW_007867653.1:0-598 GCF_000696425.1 Galeopterus variegatus
ATACCATAGATATACCATACATCTGTGTTTACATAAAAGAGAGTCAGTTTTTTTCACCCCACCCCCAAAACATATTTTCATTCCCCTGGGGATGGTGTCACCCCCATTGCAAATGCATGAGCCAGGAGACGTGGCTGGGTAGGTTACTGCCCCATGCGGGAATGGGAGTTTGATGAGGGCGAATCTGTTTCCTCATTTGTTTAAGAAACTTGAGTTCTTTAGATATTTTTCTGATATGGACCACTATTGAAAGGTTTTGCCTCAGAAGGCAGGTTAGGTCTGTTCATTTAAAGTATGGGCCTTGGAGTCAGACACTTGTTTCAAGTTCTTTTGGCTTCCTCATTTTCTGGCTGTGCCACCACCGACAAAGCCTTAGTTTATTCCTCTGTAAAATACGATTAATGATAGTGTCTACCTCAAAAGGTTGCTGTGGAGAACTGCATGAGAAAGCAGGTGAAGCACCCTGCCCCATATAAAGTAAGCCATCCCCCAGGAATGTGATTTTTAGTTGTGTTAGGGTTTAAACTCATCAGCTCTGCATTTTTTTTTTTTTTTTGTCTTTTGTCTTTTTCCATGTCCGGCAACGGATCGCAACCCT
>NW_007867655.1:0-598 GCF_000696425.1 Galeopterus variegatus
CAACTCTTCTTTCCAGGGATTAGAGAACAAACTCTGAGACCATGCTTGTGATTTGTCATACCGATAACCAAGTGTAAATGTTGGAAAAAGTGGATGTTAGTTCAGCTTAAAAGAAAACTAAAATGAAAATTGTTTTTTTTTAAATATGTATCACTAGTGTAACTAAAATGGGTCTTTCAGAGACTATGAAAAATTAGACCATGTCTACTCTGTGGAACCAAACTAGACAAAAGTTCTCTTTATAAATTATAAAGTATAATAAATATGGTAAAGAAGGATGATAATACATTTTATTTTGATAATGAAGCTCATCATCAGGAAAGTCATCTACTTGTCTTTATGGAGTATTATGGTATGATCAAAAACTCTCCTTATATTTCATATTTCACTAGTCAATGGGGTAAAAATTAAATCTGAGTTCATGAAGTATTATTCAGAACTGATAGCAGCCCCTGGAAGGGTTTATATGTCTTAGCCATTTTTATCATTTATACATTGCCTCATGTGCTGGTCATTTTATATATATATATATATATATCATATAATTTTTTTCCTTGCAACTACCTTTCATGAAGACAGCACCTGCCAAATCAAGTTA
>NW_007867656.1:0-598 GCF_000696425.1 Galeopterus variegatus
CTTCTAATTTGCATGAAGGTAACCATGGAACAGGAGTGGCCTCATTTGCATGGATCTGGAGGAGGACAAAGCTAGGAGCGGGGAAACCACTTAGACAGCCATTACAATCACCTGGCTAGAAGAGATGCAAACCTTAACTCAGGGCATGGCAAAAAGAGGGGCAAAGGGATGTAAGGATGATGAGGCCGAACAGACCCCACATCCATCTACTGGATTGGGATGAGATGGGAAAGGGAGAAGGGTGGGTAGGGAATGACTCCCAGGTCTCTGACAAGAGCCTTGTGAGGATGAACCTGCCAGTCCCAAGAGCAATGGGAGGAGCAGGTTTGGGAAATGACTTTGATTTGGGGATGCAGTAGGTCTGATTTACCTGTGGAACCCCTACGTGAGGCTGTCCAGGTGGCACCACGGCAGGACTGGGGATGGAGATTTGGTTACAGGGGCAGGTGGGTGGAAGCCTGAGCCATGAATTGGAAAGGATTTCCCCAGAAGACTGCAGAGGCACAGAAAGGGCCCCAGGGGCACCGCCACTTAGTGGGCAAGTGTACAAGGACAAAGGGGCCAGAGAAGGAGACAGAGTCTTGAAGGAGCAGCAACT
>NW_007867657.1:0-598 GCF_000696425.1 Galeopterus variegatus
AAAAAAAAAAAAGAGAGAAGACCCAAATAACAAAAATCAGAAATGAAAGAGGAGACATTACAAGTGATACCACAGAAATACAAAGAATCATTAGAGACTTCTATAAACAACTATATGCCAACAAATTTGAAAACGTGGAGGAAATGGATAAATTTCTGGACACATGCAAATTACCGAGACACAACCAAGAAGACATAGGACACCTGAGCAGCCTAAGAAAAAGCAATGAGATTGAAGCAATAATCAGTAGTCTCTCAACAAAGAAAAGCCCAGGACCAGATGGCTTTACTTCCGAATTCTACCAAACCTTTAAGGAGGTAACCAGTTCTCTTCAAACTATTCTGAAACATTGAAACAGAGGCCATTCTCCCAAACTCATTCTATGAGTCCAGCACCATCCTGACACTGAAGCCAGACAGACATAACAAGAAAATGACACAAAAATCCTCAGTAAAATATTAGCAATCAGATTACAGCAACATATCAAAAAAAGTATACACCATGATCAAGAGGGACCCATTTTAAGGATGCAAGGGCGGTTCAACATGTGCAAGTCAATAATTGTGATGCATCACATCAACCAAATCAAGGACAAAAA
>NW_007867658.1:0-598 GCF_000696425.1 Galeopterus variegatus
GGGAGCGCCGCCATGCTCCCAAGCAGCGCACTCTCCAGTGCGCCACCGGGCCGGCCCTCAATTTATTTTTATTTTTATTATTTTATTTTTTTCCTTTTTGTCTTTTTTTCATGACTGGTAACGGGATTGCAACCCTCGGTGTTGCTCCCGCGCCTAGCTCAGCCAGTGAGCGGGAACCGGTCTGTATGTGGGATCCGCACCCTCAGGCAGGAGCGCCGCCGTGCTTCCCAAGCAGCGCACTTATCCAGTGCGCCACCGGGCCGGCCCCCCCCTCAGTTTATTTTTAAAGGTGGATTGCTTAATTTCCAAACATTTGGGCATTTCATTGTGGTCAGTAAATATACTCTGAATGATTTTAATAATTTGAAATTTGTTGAGAATTTATTTATGGACAGCGTAAGGTCAATCTTATAAATGTTCCACATGCTCTCGGAATTAATGAATACTCTTTAACTGTTGGGTGGAGTATTCTACATATGTCAAATAAATCAGATTTGTTATTAGTGTCTCCCAAATCCTTAGTCATTTTTTGCCTATTTTTTTCTATCATATGCTAAAAGATTTGTTAAAATATCCAACTACAATTTCTTCCTTCAGT
>NW_007867659.1:0-598 GCF_000696425.1 Galeopterus variegatus
AGTTTCTGAGTTGCCGGTTTTCAGCAGTTGCGTACGATGTGCTGTCGTGTGGTTTGCTGTGCTTGTCCCACTCGAGGCTTGTTGCACTTACTCAATTTGTGAGATTTATCAGGCTGGAAAATGTTGCAACCAAGATTTCTTCAAATATTTTTCTACTTGCTTCTTCCTTTTGGGACTGCGGTTGCATGTGTGTTAGACTGCTTAGTGCTGTTCCAGTGTCAGTAAGGCTCTATTTATTTTTAAGCACTTTTCCCCCTCTTCGTGCTTAGGTTTGAATACCTTCTAATGCTATGTATTTAAATTCACCGGTGTTTTTCTGCAGTTTCCAAACTGCTGTCAAGTTCATCCCGTGAATTTATTTCTGATGTTATATTTTTCATCTCAGAAGTTCCGGTTAGTTTCTATATCTTTTGTATTTTTCACTGAGGGATATGTCGTGCAGATACATACAGTAAATAGAGCTATTCCGTATTTCCTTTTGCAGCTGCGTAGTTCTCCATTTTGTGGATGCACCACAGTTCATCCAGCTATCTCCGCGTCAGTAGACATCTGCGTTGTTTCTAGCCTTTAGCTGTTAAAAGTAGGGCTATGTTGAGTA
>NW_007867660.1:0-598 GCF_000696425.1 Galeopterus variegatus
AGCCAAGGGTTGAGATCCCCTTACCGGTCATCTTTAAAAAAATAAAAAATAAAAAAATAAATGTTTTAGTTCCATTTTAATAAAAAATACATGCTTAGAAAGAATAAAAGGATACTAATTAAGATGTTAATAGGAGGGCTGGCTGGTTAGCTCACTGAGGAGAGTAGAAAAGACCTAAATATTTTAATTAACTATAGTTTAGAGTGAGTGCATATCATAATTTGAATACATTAAAGTATGCTGTCCAGAATAACAGAGAAAGCATTATGCTACCCTGTGCTGTCAGACTACATTTCTAGATACCACATTTTATGAAATATTGCTATTCTCTGAACAAGGCTTAACTTCCCAATCAGGATCATGTATAGACCTGAAACCATATGAGATGAGGAGGAAGTAGAAGAGCTCTTGATGTTTTGGACCAAAGCAAAATCACAAAGGAAATCAGACTTCCTGCTTTCAAATACAGAAAGGAGGGCCGGCCTGTGGCTCACTTGGGAGAGTGTGTTGCTGATAACACCAAGGCCACAGGTTAAGATCCCTATATAGGGATGGCTGATTAGCTCACTTGGGAGAGCGTGGTGCTAACAACACCAAG
>NW_007867661.1:0-598 GCF_000696425.1 Galeopterus variegatus
GATACTGCAAAAGCAGTATTAAGGGGGAAATTTATTGCATTAAATGCACACCTCAGAAGAAGGGAAAGATGGCAAGTGAACAACTTAAAACTTCACCTTAAAGAACCAGAAAAACAAGAACAATCCAAACCTAAAGTTAGCAGATGTAAAGAAATCATTAAGATCAGAGCAGAAATTAATGAAATTGAAACCCAAAAAACAATACAAAAAATCAACGAATCGAAAAGTTGGTTTTTTGAAAAGATAAACAAAATTGACAAACCATTAGCATGGCTAACAAAAAAAAAAAAAAAAAAGAAGAGAGAAGATCCAAATAAGAAAAATTAGAAATGATAAAGGCAATATTACAATTGATTCATCTGAAATACAAGGAATCATTCGAGACTACTATAAACAACTATACGCCAACAAATTTGAAAATCTGGAGGAAATGGATAAATTTTTGGACACACACAAGCTCCCAAAACTGAACCATGAAGATGTAGAAAATTTGAACAGACCAATTACAATAAAGGAGATTGAAGTTGTTATCAGAAGGCTCCCAACAAGAAAAGCCCAGGACCAGATGGATTCACAGCAGAATTTTACCAAACATTCA
>NW_007867662.1:0-598 GCF_000696425.1 Galeopterus variegatus
AGCAAGCTTAAATTATTTGCTCGAGTTGCTATAGGTTAGAGGTAAGAGCCAGGATTATTTTATCTCATGCTTTTTTTACTTTAATATTCTGCCTATGTTAAAAAACTAAAAGTAAATAATTTAATAAACATGAAGTTTTTACAACAAAAACCAGTCTTTAGTCTACAGATATTTGGACCTATTTCTTTTAATTCATTAGTCTAGATCTTGAGGCTGTCATCAAAATTACTTCATATCTTCTTAAAGTGAAATCAGAAGGATCTTATATTTTCTTGAAGAAGAAAGATATTATCCAAGAAGTAATTCTTGAATCTCATTTACTTGGTAAGCTGCATGAAGCAAAGGTTTTCTTCAATAGAAAAATTTGCTTCAAGCAGTGGCTGTGTTTGTGGTTGTCCTTGTTAGTGCTTTATATATATAATTTTCAAGGAGAGAAGTGGTCTGAACCTAGCCCCTGGGTCATAACATGCTTTGGCAGATCCTTGCAACAAATGTTTTTAGGTACCCCCACCTCTTCCAAATTGACTGATGCTCACATTCTCCAGTACTATTGGGGGTTTATAAATGTGTGCAACTGGATCTTCAGTAGGACTCATCA
>NW_007867663.1:0-598 GCF_000696425.1 Galeopterus variegatus
AAAATAATTGTATTTGGATGATTTTCTCATAAGTTCTTGCAAGCTCAGATTAAAAAAAAAAATTATTGTAATTACCAGGGATTTCATTCATTAAGAGTTCAGAATAATTGCACCGTGTCTTAGGTTCACCTTTAAATTTTCTGGGTTTGCCCGGGGAATTAATGATGTAAACAGTATTTGATGGAGAGGGGGAGGTTTTTGGTCTTCTTGAAGGAACAAGCTTTTCAAGACCTTAGAAACATCTACTTGGAAACAATTAGTGTGTTAATTAGGGTGGATTCTTATCAGATCCCACAGAACCTCTTCTTGTCCTGGCCTTCTTAGCCAGGTACCGTGAACTTGGAAATGATACGAGCATCCCTCTCTTTCGCAGCTTTCCGTAACTAAGGGTTTTGCTAATTCAGACCAACCTTTCTCACTGAGTCTGACCTCTGGAGCTGGGGAGGTGGGCTTGATGGGTGTCGTGGGCGTCCCCAGGAGGCCTTTCCCCAAGCACATGATGAGCGTGAACACGCACGTGACATGAGTCATGCCCGAATGACTCCAGGTGGTTTACCCAACACAAGATTTGGCAGTCATATTTCTTGTCTTTCTAATT
>NW_007867664.1:0-598 GCF_000696425.1 Galeopterus variegatus
CCTAGTGAGAGGTGGAACCCTGCCTGCCAGCAAGACTCTCACAATGGCATGTTCCTCAGACGTGGGAGAGGAGTTCAGATAATGGGTACTCCATGTATTAGTCTGCTCAGGCTGCCATAAGTAAATTCCACAAACTAGGTGGCTTAAACAACAGAAATTTATCTTTCACAGTTCTTGAGGCTGGAAGTCCAAGATCAAGTAGGCAGGGTTGGTTTCTTCTAAAGCCTCTCTCCTTGGCCTACAGATGGCCCTCCATCACTGTGTCCTCACATGGTTGCCCCTCTGTGTACAGGCATCCCTAGTATCTCTCTGTGTCAGACATCTTCTTATAAGGACTCTAGTTCAATTTGATCAGGGCCCACGCTAACAGCTTCATTTTACCTTCATTATCTCTGTAAAGGCCCTATCTCCAAATACAGTCACATTCTGAAGTACTGGGAGTTAGCCCTTCAACATATGAATTATAGGGGGTCAAAATTCACCCACAACATCCTCCCAAATGGAAAATGTCTACTCCAGTAATCAAAAACAGAGATAGTAAGTGGGAACTAGGTAGAACATTTGCTTAAATGTAGAAGGCCTAACTCTTAGTAGAAAA
>NW_007867665.1:0-598 GCF_000696425.1 Galeopterus variegatus
ATGCTAATTATTAAAGCTTGTTAATGTAGATTCCTCCAATACTGTCTTCAGGCATATAAGGGTCTCAAGTGGTTGACCTTTGTTCTGTCTGGTAGAGAGGGGCATAGGATACCTCTTGTTTTCACAAGTCTATATCCTGCTTTTAGGCAGATAGAAGATGGGCAGACAGCTTTCCTGCATCTGCTTCTTCTTAATTGTCTTCAGCTCAACAACCTTTCATATTTTGGGGAGGCATATTCTGGTCTCCCACACTATCATCCTCTATATGGCAGAAAACTTTGTCTTAAATAATTACAGTTTCCTACTGGCACAAGCTATTTTCTGAGTCCTCTAGACCTGGCCTCAATACCCCTTATTTTTATAAAGAAAAGTTGAAAGAAAAGTAAAAAGAATAGTAAAATGAGTAAAATTAAAATGTACAGGGCCGGCCCGGTGGCGCACTGCTACAGTGCGCCGCTTGGGAGTGTGGTGGCACTCCCGCCGAGGGTTCGGATCCCACATACAGACCGGTTCCCGCTCACTGGCTGAGCATGGTGTGGGAGCAACACCAAGGGTTGCGATCCCATTGCCGGTCCCGGTCCGGTACGGGGGCAACACT
>NW_007867666.1:0-571 GCF_000696425.1 Galeopterus variegatus
TTGAATGTAGCTGTTATAGCTTTGTGCTCTAACTCTAAGAAATGGGGTCCCCTTACATGAGCGTGGAGAGGCCTCCTGATGTGCTAAAAGCTCTATCTCATCGTCACAGACTCAAGTGTAATTAGTGAAATCTCCCTCCTCCACCTCAAATTTCTTTAGAGAAATGAAGAGTTCATACTTGTAGCCCAAGTACTAAGGTTTTAAATTAGACAACTTTGTCCTGACAGGAACCAAGTCACAGCTGTCATACCTGATTATTTTTAGAGATTGTAAATGATCATCTTAATCTATACCCTTTGTATGGTACGGACTGCCAGTGTTCAAGGCAAACAGAAAGACTTCCCATTTTATTACGACTGCTCCAGAGCCATCCAACTCCTCCTATTCTTATTTCTAGCCTGTTTTTGGAAGGGATGAGGGGACATCCTGCCTGTCTATAGTAAGGAAGGCAGACCCATGGTTTGTTAGTACACCCAAGAGATTTATAACCCCCCAAACTGAGCAAAGGCTCCTGCCTCCAGGAAGCCTAGGACCAGTATTTTTAGGGGAAGTAACTGTTTCATAGTATTTT
>NW_007867667.1:0-598 GCF_000696425.1 Galeopterus variegatus
TAATGACTCTTCTTTCATTTGTGACTTTATTGGAGTTGCTTTTTTTTTTTCTTTTTTTTTTAAGCCTAGCTAAAGGTTTGTCAATTTTTTTTATGTTTTAAAAAAACCCAACAAACATTGATTTTTCTTTCCTATTGCTTTCCTTGTCTCAATTTCATTTATTTCTGCTCTAATCTTTATTATTTCTTTCCTTCTGCTAACTTTGGTCTTATTTCTTCTCTTTCTAATTCCTTGAGGTTTGAAATTAGGTTGTTTATTTCCTATCTACTTTGGCCTTATTTCTTCTCTTTCTAATTCCTTGAGGTTTGAAATTAGGTTGTTTATTTCCTATCTTCCTTCTTTTTTAATGTAGGTATTTACCACTATAGCTTCTCCTTTTATCACTGCTTTCTCTGCATCTCATAAATCTTAGCATGTTGTGTTTTCATTTTTATTTGTCTCAAGATAGTTTCTGATTTTCTTTTTGACCTCTTTGATCAATTGGTTGTTTAGAAATGTGTCATTTAGGGGCCGGCCCGGTGGCGCACTGGATAGTGTGCTGCTTGGGAAGCGTGGCAGCGCTCCCGCCCGAGGGTTCGGATCCCACATACAGACCGGT
>NW_007867668.1:0-598 GCF_000696425.1 Galeopterus variegatus
ACATGTCGAAGTCCTAACCCCCAGTGTCTCTGAAGGTGACCACATTTGGAAATAGGATCACTGCAGATGTAATTAATTTAGATGAGATTATACTGAAGTGGGGTGGGCCTCTCTCTAATCTGACTGGTGTCCTTACAAAAAGAGGAAATGTGGATACAGTTGCACACAAAAGGAGAGCGCCATGTAAACATGAAGACAACCATCTACAAGGCAGAGAGAGATGCCCGGAGCCGACCCTCCCTCATAGCTCTTTGAAGGAACCAACTCTCTGACACCTTGATCTCAGACTTCCAGCCTCCAGAACTGTGAGGGGACGCACTTCTGTTGTTTAAGCTACCCGGTTTGTAGTACTTTGGTATGGCAGCCCAGCAAACTAATGTATAGCTCATTTTCAAAGCTCTGCTTAGAGAAACGTGGACCATTTACAGTAGCTGTCAGGTCTGGAGCTGCACATCAAAATATAGCAAAGGCAGAACTATGTGCTGTCAGCCCAAAACAGGGCCATGGTTTTTCCATACATTTCCCTCACTTCTCAGGAAACCTTCCAAGGACTATCTATAGAAAGGAGAATTGTGTGTCCTGCAGGAAATATTTGTGT
>NW_007867669.1:0-598 GCF_000696425.1 Galeopterus variegatus
GATAATATAAGAAAATGAGTGACTCAACCTAATCCTTAATGATACTAGAATGAAAAGGTTATGTATTGGTGCATTTGTTAGCATTTTCATTACATTTCAAATCTGTCCATGAAAGATAAGTACAGCTGCTGCATAGAGAATTAAAAGATAAAAGCAGTCTTGGGCTCTATAAAATGTAAGATAAAGATGTTATCCCTGAGGTCTCCCTTCAACGCATATACGCTCTGCCTCTGCAATTAGCATTAGTAGTTGGTTTTACAGAAATGAGCTTTGAAAAGATGTGATATTGAGTAAGGGAATCCTTTAAACAGCTCAAGACAAAAATAATAAAAAAGGCAAGGGGGAATAATAACAGAGATTTGTAGAGCATACTTTGATTGCAAGCTGGTAACCTAATAGTGGTTTTTACACTACTCATTATGCTGCCATTTTGCTAAACTCTTCTGACTTGGAGGAGATAAATATCACAACAAAGAAATTCTTCAAATATCTTGCTGAAATTATTAGATTATGTGATATGGAGCAACTGTAAAAATATCTATACTATTTTCTGTTTTTATACTCCTTTAGCTTTATTTTTACTTCAGGGGGGAAAAAA
>NW_007867670.1:0-598 GCF_000696425.1 Galeopterus variegatus
TTGATTCATAATTTCTTCTCAAATTTCTGTGAATCCATCTGGGATAAAATATTTAGAAAAGGAAACGGTATTTTAGAGAGTATTTTCATTTACAAATAAAATGATAGTAAATTTTTGGAGTCTAATTAAATATTAAAATAACTAGAGGCAACAGCTGAAGACTCATAATAATTCGTAATTTTACATGGTATGCTGAGTTAAACTTTTATTTTTTTCTTCTTAGTGACAGCCATGATTATATGAGTGAATATAACCGGTATCTGTATAAATGAAAGTAAAGCTAGTATATTAAAATGTGTATTATATTAGACATTTAGGCAAACAAACTGATATGAAAGTTTAATTTCCAGGATGAAATAATAATAATAGGAATAAAAATAACATCAACATATAATGCTTGTGTAGCTCTTCATGATTTTTCCAGAGCATCTAATATATTATTTATAATCAGGTGCCAAAAGGTGAAATATATGTGACATTCATATATATGAGACATTTATTTGTGTGAAAGGTTAAGTTTTAGATAGAAATAAAAACAAAAATAATGATAATGATAATAATAAAACCTAATTTTATATAGAATTCCACAGTTTTTAAG
>NW_007867671.1:0-598 GCF_000696425.1 Galeopterus variegatus
ATGTACATTTAAGTTTCCTCCATGGCTTTTCATAGCTTGATCACTCATTTCCTTTTAGTGTAGAAAAATATTGCACTGTGGGAATGTACCGCTGCTTGTTTATCCATTTACCTACTGAAGAACAGCTTGGTTCCTTCCAAGTTGTGACAATTACGAATAAAGTTACTAAAATATCCATTTGAAGATTTTCGTGTGGACATAAGTTTTCAAGTTATTTGGGTAAAATACCAAGGAGAGTGATTGGCTGGATTATATAGTTAGTTTTTTAAGGAACTGACCATCTTTCAAAGTGGCTGTTCCATTTTGCAGTCCTACCAGAAATAAATCAAAGTTCCTATTTTTCACATCCTCATGAGGATTTGAAACTAACTGTTGTTGAAACTAACAACTGTTTGAAGTTGTTAGCATTTTGGATTTCAGCTCTTCTAATAGGTATGTAGGTAATTGCATTTTCACATACCAGCAATAGAAAACTGGAATTGGAAATAAAAACTGCAGTGCCATTTATATTAGCACCAAAAAATGAAATACTTACCTATAAGTCTAAGAAATGTTCATGATCTATATGAGATAAATTATAACACTCTAATGAAAAAAA
>NW_007867672.1:0-598 GCF_000696425.1 Galeopterus variegatus
TGTAAATAATGCTGCTATGAATATGAGTGTATGAATACCTCAAGTCCATGTTTTCAATTCTATTGGATATAAACCCAGAAATGGAATTGTTGAATTGTGTGATAATTCTGGTTTTTGTTTGTTTGTTTGTTTTTGACCAGTAAGGGTATCACAACCCTCTGCATGGTTGCTGGTCCACACCACGCTCAACCAGTGAGCACACCGCCCATCCCTATATAGGATCCAAACTGACGGCCTCTGCGATACCAGGGACTCACTGTCCCGAGTGAGCCATGGGGCTGGCCCGTTTAACTTTTTGAGGAATGATCATACTCTTTTCTACAGCAAATGTGCCATTTTCCCACTAAAAGTCCGTGGGCAGTTCCAATTTCTCCACATCTTTACCAACACTTTTTATTTTCTGGTTTTTTAACAGTAACCAGCCTAATAGTGTGAGGTACTATCTCATTGTAGTTTTGATTTGCATTTCCCTGATAATTAGTGATGTTGAGCATTCTGTCATGTGTTTAGTGGCCATTTGTATATCTTCTTTGGAGTAATGGGTCTTTAAGTCCTTAGCCCATTTTTAAATCTGGTATTTGTTGTTGATGTTACTGAG
>NW_007867673.1:0-598 GCF_000696425.1 Galeopterus variegatus
CCGCTTGGGAGCGCGGTGGCGCTCCCGCTGAGGGTTCGGATCCCACATACAGGCCGGTTCCTGCTCACTGGCTGAGCGGGGTGCGGGCGCAACACCGAGGGTTGTGATCCCATTGCTGGTCCTGGTCCGGTGCGGGTGTGACACTGAGGGTTGCGGTCCGTTGCCAGACACAATAAAAGACAAAAAAAAGGGAAAAAAAAATGCTCATCATTAGTCATCAGTAAAATGCAAATTAAAACTACATTGAGGTACCACCTCAACCCAGTTAGACTGGCTATAAACAAAGAGATGGTGCATAACAAATGCTGGCGAGGGTGTGGAGAGAAGGGAACACTCCTATGCTGTTGGATGGGACTGTAAATTAGTACACCTACTATGAAAAACGGTATGGAGGTTTCTCAAACAACTACAGATAGATCTTCCATTTGATCCAGCAATCCCACTTCTGGGTATATACCCAGAGGAATGGAAATCATCATGTCAAAGGGATACCTGCACTCCCACGTTTATCACAGCTCTGTTTACGATAGCCAAGATATGGAACCAGCCTAAATATCCATCGATGGGTGATTGGATAAGGAAACTGGTATATCTACAC
>NW_007867674.1:0-598 GCF_000696425.1 Galeopterus variegatus
GGGGAGACGGTGATTTTATACAGAGATAATAGCATGCACAAGGCACACAATGAACAGAAAACTGTATGTTTGAAAAGAATAGCAAAGAGCTCTAAATGGTAAGAGGGATGGGGATAAGATATAAAGTTTTATAGACGACAACTTAGGAAGGGCCTCATCTGCGATGGTAAAAGTAAAGAAAATGAGGATGGAAAGTGGGACAGATTCTAAAGTTATTAACTTGATATTAGGTCTTGATATTAGGTGATTATTTATATGTATATACAGAGAAAGTAGAAGCAGAATATAGGGAGCTACTTAGGACATAATTTTAATGGTCCAGTTGAGGATGTGAACATTGGCAATGGAGAAAAGAAGGGTACGGTTTGAAGAAAAGTTTGTAGGATAGATTTGACTAGACTCATTAAGTAGGTGACGGGCTGAGGGCATATTTATAAATATATATATATATATCTTTCAAAAAATTTTATACACACACACACATATATTCACTCAAGACTGCAACGTGTATATATGTATGTGTGTATCTGTTGGTTCTGTTTCTCAGGAGAACCTCAATCTCGAAGAGGTTACTTGTCCAAGCTTTTAAAAGGCAGAG
>NW_007867675.1:0-598 GCF_000696425.1 Galeopterus variegatus
CAGGCAACACAGAATCACTTTCCCGCGGAGGAAACTGAGGCCTGACACTGTTAAATGACTCACCAGATATTTTATGGTCAGTTTGCTGACTCCACGCAGCATCTCCCCCCATCCTCTAGGGTCAAAGCTGTCCACTGCTCACTTAAAGGGGTTCGCAGTTCCTCAGTGATGGAAGCAAATTCCGTTTTTGCACTGGGTCTGTGCATTGAGCACCCACTACGCGCTGGGCACCGAGCCAGGCACGAGGACCTGCAGGGGACAAAGTCAGCCCTGCCCTCCTGGAGCTCACGGTGCACGTGTTTATTACAAGGTCTTACCCAGTTGACAGGAGCTCAAAGGGAGACTATTGTCTATGGGTGGGGGAGGGCGGGTCAGGAAGAGGGGCAGGTAAGTTCAAAGAGGACGTGACCTTTGAGTCGAGTTTGAAGCCGAGTGTGACGCACATTTGCCTGCAGGGGAGGAAGGTAAGGTTAATCCAGGCAGAGGGGCAGCCTGGCCGAGAGACCCTGCTAGTCTGTCGGAAGTTGGCTAAGGTCGGGGCAATGGGGACTGTGTGGAGTGGGGGGTGGGGGGGGTGCAGTGAGGTTCTGCAGACACG
>NW_007867676.1:0-598 GCF_000696425.1 Galeopterus variegatus
CAGTGTACTTGAATATCACTAGATAACAGTCAGGGGAGGGCAAGAATGGTTAACTTGTGGCAAGGACAGAACTTAGTCCACTGGTGCACCTGGTCGCCTGGGTTGGGTGTTCGTAGCCTGTTTGTGGGAATGTAAAGGCATCAGAAAAATATGAAGTTTAAAAATTTTACAGTGTAGAAACCATGTGGGCTTGGTGTTTTCTGTTTCAAAAGGTTAATAATTACTGATTTAATGTAAAAATGTATATAGGTTATATTACCTATTTATCCTTGTGTAGGTTTTGGTAGTTTGTGTTTTTCCAGGAATTGGTTCATTTCATTTAAGTGATTAAATTCGTGGGCATACAGTTGTTCATAGCATTCTTTTCATATTCTTTTAATGTTCATGGGATCTGTAATGATGACACCTCTTTCATTTCTAATTTGTATCTTCTCTCTTTTTCACTTGGTTAGGCTAGCTAATTTTTCTTTTGGCATTTTAAATTATAAAGTCACCTTCCTTCATAATTGTAAGACTGTTCAAGTTATCTATTTCTCTTGGTGTGAGTTGTAGTAGTTTTTCATTTTTCGTTTTTGAGGAATTTTGTTTTCTTTCATCT
>NW_007867677.1:0-598 GCF_000696425.1 Galeopterus variegatus
ATGTTTTTATAGAAAAGGAGTCCAGATGGCACAAAAATGCATGGTAATTTCCTCACTGTGTTGGGCATGGGTAAGCCCCTGATGCCTTACCAAAGCAATTTGGAGGTGCCACAGAAGAGAAACAGGAAACAAGCCACAGAAATGAGCAAAAATAATAGTTAAAGGTGTGGATAGAGAAAAGTGAAATGAATAAAAATTGTTTAGGGTAGAGACTAGAAGACTAAAGGGGGAAGGAAAAGGAGGAAAGCTTTAAATTTCTGAATGGTGAATGTCAGTCTGTTTGTGCTGCTATAACAGAATACCACAGACTGGGTAATTCATAAAGAACAGAAATTATTGGCTCACAGTTCTGGAGGCTGGGAAGTCCAAGATCAAGGTACTGGGAGGTTTGGTGTCTGGTGAGGGCCTGGTCTCCGCTTCCAAGATGGTGCCTTGAATGCTTATCCTCTGGAAGGAAGCAACACATGGCAGAAGAGCAGAAAAGCAGAGCAGGGCAAGAGAGAGAGAAGGGGACCCAATTTGCCCTTTTATAACCAACCCACTCCTGAGATAAACCCACTCCCACAATAAAGGCATTAACCCATTCATGAGGGCAGAG
>NW_007867678.1:0-598 GCF_000696425.1 Galeopterus variegatus
CTTTCTTTTGCTTCCAACTGCTTCCATACGCTCTGAAAAGCAGAGGGCTAGACTTTTTTTTTAAGTTAAATGTTTGATAGAAAACAGATATCCTACTAATTTGCTTTGCAAATGGAGCTCTCCGTGATTTACTGTATAATGCACTCCAAGAGACTTTAAAAACCTAGAGACAACTTGCTGTGCCATTCACACGAAGTCACTTAACCATCCTGGTTTTCACTTATCCCATCTGGGAAATAAAGATTCTATCACCTACTTCTTTAGCAGAAGGGAAGTTTGTAAGGATTCCTAAAAAATGTTTGGAAATGCTGCCTTTTGGGGGGATAAAATACATATATAATAATTATTCTTGCTTTTCCGGTTAGAAATCATATGAATATTTTTCATGACTCTTGCCAAAAATTAAACTTAAAAATAGACAGAAAAAAAACCCACTTCCCTGTATAGTCAAGACACACATAAACTTTCTCACAAAGAAAACACAGTGGAATGGATGAGCACGTTTCTCATCGCTCACCTCCTGCACAGGCAGTGAATGACAAAATAAGAAGAGAGACAAGAGCTCACAACTGGTACCCGTAATCCAGTCCTGGCCTTG
>NW_007867679.1:0-598 GCF_000696425.1 Galeopterus variegatus
CCTGGGCTGGGTCTGTGGCAAAGCATAAAGAAATGACCTCAGCTCACAAGCAACTTAAAAAATTAGTTGATAATACAAGGCATTTGTACATCCAACATACAAAAACCATACTGCCTGTGTGCAATTAATTGCTAAAATGTGTAATAAACTCTAATATCAACTGGATTTCTGGGGATCCACACAAAGAGACAGGAGTAGTTAAGGATGACTTTCTATATGAGATGAACCTACCTTTGGCCTTGAAGAAAACCAGCTGTTACTGAGTGCCTACTATTTGGGAAGAAATATGTCATGTGGTAGATGCCTTACATATACTTGCACATTTGGTTTTCACAAAAAAGGGACCATTGTTTTTCACACATAAAGAGAAGGAATCTGAAGTTCAAAAGTAATTAATTGCCTGGAAAAATCCACACAGTATTTGAATTGGACATTGTCCCCAAGTGATCTGAATCTATACCTAGTGCTTTTTGCACTACCATACAATTGCTTCAATGATTGCTACATCTTATATAGATAATATTTACCATTTCTTGCCCAGAATCCATTGCCTTTTGGTAAGAGCTCTTGCTTTTATCTTCAGGAGACTGCCCTACCC
>NW_007867680.1:0-598 GCF_000696425.1 Galeopterus variegatus
TAGTTCTTTGAGGCATAGTTTTAGATAATTTATTTGAAGTCTTTCCATTCCTTTGATGTAAGCATTTATTGCAATAAATTTCCCTCTTAGAACTGCTTTTGAAGTATCCTACAGGTTTTTGGTATGATGTATCTTTATTTTTCTCAGTTTCAAGAAATTTTTTGATTTCCTGTTTAATTTCTTCTTGGACCCATATGTCATTGAGGAGTCTGTTGATTCATGTCCATGCACTTATATAGTTTCCAGAATTTTGCTTGTTATTGATTTCCAGTTTCAAACCTTTGTGGTCTAAAAAGATACTTAGAATGATTTCAATTTTTTTTTTAAATTTGCTGAGACTTGATTTGTTAGACCTAACATGTGGTCTATCCTGGAGATTGTTCCAATGTGCTGATGAGAAGAGTGTGTATTCTGCAGTTGTTGGATGAAACATTCTGTAGATGTCAGCCAGATCTAACTGGTCTAAGGTGTAGTTTAAGTTGTGTGTTTCTTTGTTGATTTGTTGCCTGGAAGATCTGTCCAATGTTGAGAGAGGAATGTTCAGGCCACCCACTAATATTGTATTAGGGCCGATCTCTTTTTTTAGGTCAAATAGGAT
>NW_007867681.1:0-598 GCF_000696425.1 Galeopterus variegatus
AAAGATTGTGCTGGATGACATAAATACAGTGATATATTAAAACTGAATTATTATAACATTGATATGCATGAGCGTGCATTTACATATAAGATTATCATATAGGAAGGACAGTATATTTGGCTTTCAATGATCTGTTTTCCCTGTTCCTTTCTTTTTACTAAATCTGTAGCATTAGATATATCACATAAATTCTGAGGCCCAGTTTTCCTTATCTATAAAGTATTCATAATATATATTTATGATTTAGTTTTCTTTTTCTAGATAATGTTTTGAATGGAAATATTTCACATGGAAATGGCCAGAAATTGTTGAAAATGCTGAATCCAGTTAAAGAAAAAAGTCAGAGTACCAGATTCAGTACTGAGACATGCTCACAACTGGGAAAGTTAAAATGATGGAAGTCAATGAGGCTAACAAAAGACATATTGTAGAAAAAAAGAGTAGAGAGCTAGGGGCAAAACTTAAAAAAAAATTGTTCTGGCCTACCTCTTTCTTGAGATGTCAATCCATATATTCAAATCCTATTGGCCATGCTGCTGCAAATAAAAGAAACACCACAAATAGTGATATACAGTAGAATTAAAAGTGTGAAAGTATA
>NW_007867682.1:0-598 GCF_000696425.1 Galeopterus variegatus
CACTCCCAATCTCCAGACGGTGTGCAGTGCTGCTCGGGAGAGGCAGGGGTGACACAAGAAAAAGGGGGAAAGGAATGAAATAGTGGCTCTCTGTGTCATATGGATATTGTGACCAAGCTATGAGGTTGTTACTTGAGAAATCGTCGCAACCTGATCACTGTACCCTTACAACCAGACTGAGATTCCACCTTCCCAGGGACATGCGGGTATCACACCAAGCACAGACACAGCACACAACGCATAACCTACTCTTCAAATATTTCATTTTTTCCTTCAAGCCTGCAATATGATAGAGTGGAGTTATTAAACCACACAGGCATGCAAAGCCAAGTTCAGATTCAGAGGTATAAACATTTCCACTTTTCAATTTAAACAAGCAAATAAAAGTCTTTTAATATTTCCAGAAATGAAAAAACATGAATAAATATGTTACATATAAAGCAAATAATAGAAATGCTAAATATATAGCATATACTCTCATTTTCAATATCAATGCCTAGAGTCACACGTTTACCTCTATAGATATTAAAACATTTCATTCTGGGCCGGCCCGGTGGCGCACTGGATAGTGCGCCGCTTGGGAAGCGCGGTGGCGCTC
>NW_007867683.1:0-598 GCF_000696425.1 Galeopterus variegatus
GGGGAATTGACAGCCTCTTCAGTAAATGGTGCTGGGAAAAACCGGATATCCATGTGTAGAAGAATGAAACTAGACCCATACCTCTTCCCATGTACCAAAATCAATTCGAAATAGATTAAAGACTTAGGTATAAGACCTATACTATAAAACACCTAGAAGAAAACATAGGGCAAACACTTCTAGATGTAGGACTGGGAAAAGACTTTATGAAAAAGACCCCAAAAGCACAAGAAACAAAAGAAAAAATTAAAAAATGAAATTATATCAAACTAAAAAGTTTCTGCCCAGCAATGGAATCAATCAACAGAGTGAAAAGACAACCTACAGAATGGGAGAAAATATTTTCAAACTATATATCCATCAAGGGATTAATATCCAGAATATACAAGGAACTCAAACAATTTCACAGTGAAAAAACAAATAATCCAATTAAAAAATGGACAAAGGAGCCAAAAGACATTTTTCAAAGGAAGACATACAACTGGCCAATAGGTAATTGAGAAAATGCTCAACATCACGAATCTTCAGGGAAATGCCAATCAAAACCACACTGAGATATCATCTCACCCCAGTTAGACTGGCTATTATCAAAAAGACT
>NW_007867684.1:0-598 GCF_000696425.1 Galeopterus variegatus
AAACAGGAAAATTTGAGTCCGCCAAATGAATACAATAACTCTCAAGTACCAAACCCCATAGAGCAGGAAACTCTTGAAATGATGGAAAAGGAACTCTGAGTAAAAATGTTATGGAAACTCAGTGAGGTGTATGAAGACACAGTTAGATGACACAATGAACGTAGCAAAACTATTCTGGATATGGAAGAGCAAATTTACAAAGAGATTACTACATTAAAAGAAAGAATGTAGCAGAAATCATAGAACTAAAGGAGTCATTCAATGAATTAAAAAACACAACCAAGAGCTAAAGCAGCAGCAGCAGTCTGAAGCAAGCTCAATAAAGAATTTCTGATCTTGAGACAGTTTCTTCAAAATAATTCAGACAGACAAAACAAAAACAAAAATAAAAACAAAAAACAAAAAAACCCACACAAATGAAAAAAAATAATTTAAAAAAATGAAGAAAACCTAAGACAGATAGGAGACAACCTCAAGCACACAATGAACAAACATCCAAATCATGGGTATTCCTGAAAGGGAGGAGAGAGGAAAAGGCAATGAAAACATATTCAACAAAATAATAGCAGAAAATTTCCCAGATATTGGGGAGAGACAC
>NW_007867685.1:0-598 GCF_000696425.1 Galeopterus variegatus
CAGCCTTGGCTCCACTGCAGAATAGTTGGGAAGTTCTGTCACACATAAAAGTCCTGACCACATCACAGCGTCTGGGGGTAAGCAGCTCGGCTCTGGGTTCTGAAGGGGGTTTTTGTTCCAATCTATAGTAACACTGTGGGTGGAGAGCTGCTGCACTGCTGACAGTAATAGTCACAGCATCTTCAGCCTCCACACTGCTGATTGTCACAGTGAAAGGTTCCAGACATGCTGCCACTGAACTGGGCTGGGACACTGGTGGCCAGGGTTAATGTGCTATAAACAAGGAGCTTTGGAGCCACTCCTGGCTTCTGTTGGTACCAGTGCAAGTAGCTAGAGCTTACACATGAGCTGGCCCTACAGGTGACAGCGACTGTCTCTTCTTGGGAAACTGCCATGGGTGCTGGGGACTGGGTCAAGATGAATTCTGCACTGGATCCATGGTTGACATTGGAAGGTACATACATAAAAAATTCAGAAGAGGTAACAGATTCATAAATATATTGACAATCTTGAAATAAGCAGAGCAAAACTGAACTAAATTTTTTAAAGCTCTGTTCTTATCAAACATTTGTTAGATGCCCAGGAATTTACTGCGACA
>NW_007867686.1:0-598 GCF_000696425.1 Galeopterus variegatus
AGGCTGATGCCCAGAGAGGGCTGACACGCTGGGGACCTGAGCAAGTCACTTAGCTTCTCTGCGCGGTGACCCAAGAAACCGTCCCACTGGCTACCTTCTTAGACCACAGAAATGACACCATGGTCATGGTCGGCATGGACTCATGAGTACACTTCTTTGCAGAGTTTGTGGGAAATGGCCTTGTGTTACTTTCTTGTGAATTCTAGGGAGCCCCGGCCTCTGTGGCTTTGGGGTGTAGGCTCCACTCCAACAAATGGGGACCTACAACTCTTTGGAAATCAGCAATTTCTGATTGCAGATTGTTATAGGCTGGATTGTGCCCCCTAAAATTCACATGTTGAAATCCTAATTCTCAACACCTCAGAACGTGACTATATTGGATCAGCACCTTTAAAGAGGTGATTAGGGTAAAATGAGATCATTAGGGTGAGCCTAACTCAATACAACGTGTGTCCTTATAAGAAGAGGAAATTAGGACACAGACACACGGAGGGAGGACCATGTGAAGACACAGGAAGAAGGTGGCCATCTGCAAGACAAGGAGAGAGGCCTCAGAAGGCACCAGCCCTGCCCACACCTTCATCTTGGACTTCCAGCC
>NW_007867687.1:0-598 GCF_000696425.1 Galeopterus variegatus
CTCCCTCGACCCCACCCCCCACACCCCACATACACAACACACAGAGATAGAAATGCCTAACTATACGTGAATGAAGTTTAGGGTACAAGATTTAGTATGCAATAAAAAGTTTTAATGCCACTTAATACAAAAAGCCCATTAGTTGACAGGTGTTTACAGGAGGACACACCGGGTCCTCAGCGGGCTGGGTGCTAGAAGAGTTACCACCGAAGGCAAATTCATGGTGTTGTTTGGAAAATGGTCACGCTGAATTTCAATCCTTTCTCAAACAAGCTTTTTCTCTCCTTGGCGTTTGCATATGCTGTTCTCTCTGCCTAGAAAGCCTTTGCCCTTCACCCCAATCCTTTCTAAGCTAGTGCCTTGTCATCCTTCAGGTTTCAGCTTAAGCATAGCTGCATCAGAGGGGCCTGCCTAGACAGATCTCCCCAAAATCTCTATTTCAGCACTGTCGGTATTTTCTTCAAAGCGCTTGCCAACTATTTCATTTTATCCAGATTTAAACTTTATTTTATTTATTTTTTTGTCTGCCTCTCCCATTAAGCTGAAAGCAATTTGAAAAGAAGAGGATTCATGTAGGCTTCATTTTACATCACATAGT
>NW_007867688.1:0-598 GCF_000696425.1 Galeopterus variegatus
GCAATCATTTACAGAATGTGAAAAATCCAAAATTATGCCCTAAGCTCTCATTAAAACAACAGCACAATTCGGCCTATATTAAAGTTTCTACTCTTCATTTTTGTAAGTACAAAACACTCTTTTGTAATGGGAGGAAGTATACTATGATTTTTAAAAATGTCTGTGGGCTTTAGTGAGTTGGCCCAGAAAAAGATTATTCTTAGAAGAATATTTTCTTTCTTTCCCTTTGTTTCTTTTTCTTTCTCTCTTTTCTTCTTTCTTCAAGGTCTTTGGTATTAGAAATTGAGTTTTTTGGAAAATGCTGGAAAGAAAATACTTACTCAAAGGAGAGGAGAGAAGGGAGAAAACAAGTAGAATGGAAACTTGAGCCACTTTATGTGGCTATCAAAACCAAGATTGACCCCAGAAAGATTGAGCATATGGGGTCATCAGAGTTACATATGTTTAAGGACACCAACTTTTAAATATTAGCCTCCAGTTTCTTCTGTGTTAAGTACAGAAATCTAATTGAAACCCTCAAGTCTAGTTAATTGGCATCCTAGAAAACAAGCTGCATGTTTTCATATTATTCCTGTTTGAGATCAAGATGCCAAAGTTA
>NW_007867689.1:0-598 GCF_000696425.1 Galeopterus variegatus
GCAAAAGCCAGGCTGCAGGGAACAAAGACTTGGGTCAACATCTTGATCACATAATACCCACGAGGACCCCCTCAATATCATAGTTTCCACAATTTTCCTCTGTCTTGGCCCAGAACATCCTAGGACTTTTACTATTACTTACTATTATTATCTTACTCTACAGATATGGAAACTGAAGCCTAGACAGTTGAAAGCAATTGCCAAGGTCAGTGTGGGGCTTGAACACAGGTGCTGAATCCAGAGCTTGTGCTCCTGACCACTGCACAACTCTGATCCCTTGACACGTTCTCCACGTGGTCCCCAAAATAAGCACAATCAAAGGCCCTCTGTTTCTGATCTGCTCAAACCTGTCCTGGTTTATTCTAGCTTTAAATGGAAGTTGGGCTAAAGAAGAAGAAAAAACATTCTCAATGTTTGCATCTTAGATCTCATCTGAATTCTAACCTAGGTAAATTCTAACCTAGATAAATCCTAGGTCAGATCTGCTGTAAAATGGCAGATACAGCCCCAGGTCCTGAGTTCTTGGGCTATAACTGCGGGGATCCCTTCATGGATAAAAATGCTCTCTCTAATCCCCTCCCTCTCCTACTATCTGTAT
>NW_007867690.1:0-598 GCF_000696425.1 Galeopterus variegatus
CAAGAGAGAGCCAAAATATTTTATATGACTACAATTCCAGAACCAAACTTGATTGCATGGCCTTCTCCAGTCAACAAACCCAGTGAGAGTAAGAACAGCCAGTCACCACGTTCGTGTCCCTTCCATAAAGTAGAATTTCTTTTTACTGAAAAAGGAGGCTTCCATGATAAAATTTTCTTCCTGATAAACAAAGATGAAGATGTCAGCAAGAGCCAGATGTTCACAAGAAATACATGCAGGGTTGGTTGCAGGAGTCTTGTAGTCTTGTGCTCCTGTGCATGATTTATACATGAGTCAGGACCCAGAACTAGCAATTATCTAGCCACCAGTGGCATCTATCTATTATATACCTTCTATACCCTGAATTAACAATAGCTTAGGAAAGATATTCAATGCTCCCTAGAATATGAGCTACCTGAAAAAGAGATGATATGAGTACATTAGCTTGCCACAGTTTGGATTTAACATAAACGTTCTCTTCAACAAAATAGAACTTGCTATGTCCCCCCTTTACTTACCCGTCTGCTCATGGCCACACACAGGGGCAGTACTCCAGTGACTTACATTAAACCCTGCTCAAAGCATATGAAACAAAAAG
>NW_007867691.1:0-598 GCF_000696425.1 Galeopterus variegatus
GGTCTTTCTTGATCTTAGCATTTCTACATGTTTTCCTAAAGGCTTGGGCTTTGGCCCCCTATACTGGAGGCTTTAGCCTCCTACACTACAGAACTTTGGTCCTGGCTTTGGCCTTCTACATTAAGGACTTCAGTCCTCTAAACTACATGTGTTTTATTTCTATCTCATTAACAACTTCTTAGTCAATATCCTCTACATAAAGCTACCAGAATAGAAAATAATAATAATAATAATTAAATTTTGGGGGAATACAAAAGCCAAGCCCACTTTTTGAAAGCATTAAGTTTTTCGTAGTTGATCCATTGTGTTTCAATAATCTTTAGTAATATGAGAATCCTTTATTTTTTTTTATTTTTATCTTTAAAAGATGTATGGTAATGGGATCTTAAGCCTTGACTTGGTGGTGTCAGCACCACGCTCTCCCAAGTGAGCCACAGGCAGGCCCGAGACTCCTTTAATGGAGTTTTATGTGAAAAGTGATTACTTGACACCACAGTCATGCTATGAACTGATTGCGACGACTGCAGAGAAGATACGATGGTTACACCAGAATGGCCTCTCATAAGTGTTAATCAAAGGTCAGTTCCATAGTGCTTAT
>NW_007867692.1:0-598 GCF_000696425.1 Galeopterus variegatus
ACAGTGCGCCACCGGGCCGGCCCCGGAAAATTCTATTTTTCCACAAACTTTTTGAAGTACCCTTGTAAATAAAAATATTAGTACCAAATATTAAACAACAATACTAGAACCAATCTTTATAATTTTTTTTTTTTTCAAAGATGACCGGTAAGGGGATCTTAACCCTTGACTTGGTGTTGTCAGCACCATGCTCACCCAGTGAGCGAACCGGCCATCCCTATATGGGATCCGAACCTGGGGCCTTGGTGTTATCAGCACCGCACTCTCCCGTTGAGCCACGGGCCGGCCCCAAGAACCAATCTTTACAATTTATGTACTATTTGCTTATAAATAATTTCAGGTGGCTTATAAAAGTAAAAAAAAAAGGATAATTGCAGATAAAAACAGAAAAGAGGCCATATAATAAAAGTGTAATGAGTAGGTAAGGGCAAACACTTGAGATGAACTAATTACTACTGATAGTCACTAAGCTGAGCAGGTAGTATCAATTAAGTAATTATCCTGAGTCCAAAAGCATTCACATCTGTCTCTAAAGATGAAGGGTCACAATCTCTTGCTCTGACGATTGGATTCAGCTTGCAAATGTGTTTAGTTTGGC
>NW_007867693.1:0-598 GCF_000696425.1 Galeopterus variegatus
TGACATACATTTTTCTGTGCTTTCATTTTTAACTTATTTGTATCATTATAAATGGGTTTCTTCTAGACAGTCTATTATAGGGTCTTGCTTTTTCTATCGAATGTGATAAACTCTGCTTTTTGAGTGTTTAGACCATTTTTATTTAGTGTAGTTATTGGTGTGGTTGAGTACAAATCCACCAACTTGTTATTCATTTTTTATTTATCTCCTCTGTTCTTTTTCTTTCTTTCCCTGACTCCTTTTGGATTAAATGAGTATTTTTAGCTTTTCTTTTTATCTCCTGCACTGGTTTATTATCTATTCCACTTTGCTTCTTTTGCAGTGGTTGCTCTAGGGTCTACAATATGCATCTTTAACTTACCATTGCCTATCGTCAACTAATTTTACACTATTTCATATATAATGTATAAAGCTTACCATAAAATACTTTTGTTTCTCCTCTCCCGTCTGTTTCTATTGTCATCATAAATTTTACTTCTGTGTAATTTATAACTTCCGAAATACATCACTATAATTTATACTTTAAAATGTCAATTATGGGCCGAGCCCATGGCGCACTCGGGAGAGTGCGGCGCTGGGAGTGCAGCAGCGCTCCTGC
>NW_007867694.1:0-598 GCF_000696425.1 Galeopterus variegatus
TTCAAAGAGGAAATGACACCGATTCTTTACAAACTATTCCAAAAGATTGAAACAGACGCAATACTCCCAAACTCATTCTACGAAGCAAACATCATCCTGATACCAAAACCAGGTGAAGATATAACCAAGAAAGAAAACTACAGGCCGATATCCTTGATGAATATAGATGCAAAAATCCTCAATAAAATATTAGCAAACAGAATACAACAACACATATGTAAAATTATTCACCACGATCAAGTGGGATTCATCCCAGGGATGCAAGGGTGGTTCAACATACGCAAATCAATAAATGTGATACACCATATTAATAAAATCAAACACAAGGACCATATGATCATCTCCATTGATGCTGAAAAAGCATTTGATAAAATTCCGCAATCATTCATGATGAAGACCCTCTATAAGTTAGGTATAGACGGAAAGTACCTCAACATAATTAAAGCCATATATGATAAACCCACCGCCAATATCATCCTGAATGGGGAAAAGCTGAAAGCTGTGACAAACCCACCACAAATATCATCCTCAAAGGGTAAAAGCTGAAAGCTTTTCCTTTAAGAACAGGAACCAGACAAGGATGCCCACTCTCACCAGT
>NW_007867695.1:0-598 GCF_000696425.1 Galeopterus variegatus
TATATGAGACATGCTAAAAACAAATAGTGAGAAATCAAAATACACTGCTAGAAAGAAAACAATCACAAAGGAAAACAGTAAAATTGGGTGGGGGGGAATCAACAAAACAACAAGAAAAAAAGGAACAATACACCAGGAACAACTTCTTATATATCAATAACTCTAAATGTAAACAGATTAAATGCCTCAATTAAAAGACACAGAGTGTCTCAATGGATTGTAAAATAAGAACCAACAATGTGCTACCTATAAAAACACACTTTACCTATAAAGACACACATTGTCTGAATGTGAAAGGATGGAAAAAGATATGTAATGCACACTGAAACCACAAAAGAGCAGAAATAGTTATACTAATATGAGTTAAAATAGAATTCAAGCCTATGAAAGTAAAAAAGAAAGAGATAAGGAAGGTTATTATATAATGATGAAGAAATCAATTCAATAAGAGGAAATAACAATTCTAAATATATATGCACCCAACTCTGAAACACCCAGTTATATAAAACAATTTCTATTAGACCTAACACAAGAAAAATAGACTACAATAGGATAACAGTTGGGGACTTTAATAACTCATTTTCAGCAAAGGACAGAT
>NW_007867696.1:0-598 GCF_000696425.1 Galeopterus variegatus
AGGATGCCGTTTTCAGTCTACCTTTGGCTGGTTCCAGCCAGCCTATCTTTGCATTCGAATGAGACACCCCTGACAGGAGTTTCTCTGGACAGCTAACATGGACTCGACTGTCACAAGGATTCAAGAATTCTCCTATGCTGTTCGATGAGGCTCTCAGCCAGGGTCTACAGCCTTACAAGGTAAAATGGGGACCCAAGGTTACACTTTTACAATATGTGAATCACCTTCTCCTTGCTGCCAGCTCCTATCAAGCTTGCAAGGAGGCAACCAAGGACCTTCTGACAACCTTACAGGGTCTAGGATATCGGGTGTCTGCTAAAAAGGCTCAATTATGTCTGCCATCTGTAACTCATTTGGAATATATATTGTCAGAAGGGAGGTGGAAACTTTCCCCTAAATGAATAGAAGCTTTTCTCCAAATACCTCAGCCACTTTCTAAGAGGAAAATACGGGAATTTCTCGGAGATGCGGGATACTGCAGACTATGGATTTTAAACTTTGCTGAAATAGCCCAACCCCTATATGAGGCCATAAAGGGCCCTGGGGAGGGAATAAATCAGACAGAACTACAACAAAAGGCTTTTGAAATCCCTAAATT
>NW_007867697.1:0-598 GCF_000696425.1 Galeopterus variegatus
TTTTTTTTTTATTGTTTAGACTAGAATTAGGGGCTCTTGGGAGGAAAACCACTAAGGTAAAAAGCCATTCTTGTCACTTCACACATCAAGGGAGCCCACTATCAATGGGACTTGTCACTGATAGTGCTGGCCTTGGTCGCCTGGCCGAGGTGGTGTTTGTCAGCCTTCCCCACTGTGAAGCAGCTCTCCCCGTGCCTCCTTCTCCACACTGGACCATGGAGCAAAGTCAGTATGCTCAGTCCACACCCGAGGGATGAGGGTTACGCTCGTCCTCCTTGAAAGTGGAACATCTACCTTCATTATCTGGAATTCTCCTCTCCGGGACATTTGTCTCTGTCTCCCATGTGTTTATTTATTCAATCATTTATTTGTATCAATATGCATTCATGGATATTTATTTTATGCTTTGGTTTTACTACATTCTTTATTTTGTTCATTAAATTTTTCTGTAGTTTGCTGTCTTTCAGTTGGCTACTGTGTCCCCTTGACATATCCTCATCATAATTTTTTGAGCACTTCCTTGCTTTCTCTGGACAAGACCTCAATATCTTGTCCAGGTGTGGCCATAATGGCCCACTGCTCTGTTGCCATTTTGGTT
>NW_007867698.1:0-598 GCF_000696425.1 Galeopterus variegatus
TCATGCACATTTTCTGGGGTGCTTTAAACAACCGACTGCTTCTCCCTGCATGAATGCATCTGCTTGACACTAGACTAAAGAGAGCTCTACAAAAGAATAAGGATTATGAGTTTGGTATCGTATCACAATATCATGCATAGTTCAACCTTATAAATATTTATGGAATATCTGCTAGAAGAAGGGTGCTCTTCTCATCCATGTAGGAAATGCAATGACATGTAAGATACAAACTCTTCCCTCAAATTGCTTACAATATTATGAAAAATAAGGTAAATAAATAACAATTATAAATATTGTCCATGAGTGGTAAGTTACTGAACATTTCCAAAGAAGAAGAAATCACACTATTTGGAGGGATAAAGAAAGTATACAATTAATAAATGTTATTTGAGGTGGTTTCTTATAAAATAATGACCAATACCTACATTCAGTATTCTCAAGAAAATAAGACCCACAGAGACATAAAAAGTAGGAAAATATTTTTATATACTCCCAGTCCATATAAGATATATCCAGAGGGAAGTATTCATACTGATGTTTATGGAGCCACATCAATGCCATGTGGAAACAGTTTAACTGTACACCAAAAAAGTGAAAA
>NW_007867699.1:0-598 GCF_000696425.1 Galeopterus variegatus
AACAGTTAGAAACACGAAATAAGATGCAGCCTCCTCCTTACTTGTTGAAAACAGAGTTAACATGTTCAGCTGCTTTGGCTGGAAAAGGGCCGCATTGGGTCCACCCTTGGGACTATCGAATTAGTCTTCAGGGACCCAGGGGACATACCTTGCTGAGTGGTTTGCACTGGGCAGCTGTTTTAGTCTGTTTCTGTTGTTTATAACAGAATTCCTAAAACCGGATAATTTATAAAGAAATAAAATTTATTTCTTACATTTTGGAGGTGGGGAAGTCCAGGGTCCAGGGAACACATCTGGTGAGGGACTTCTTCTGGGTGGGAACTCTCAACAGGGCCCCATGGTGACCAGGGTGTCACATGGAAGTAATGGAGCAAGAATGAGCTAACCTTCCCACTTGCCTTCCTTATAAAGTGGTCAGAACCACGTCCAGACCCACCCATTAAACCAAGAGTGGATCAGTCCATTCAGGAGGGGACAGCCCTCACCTCTAAACACCTCTCAAAGGCTCCACCTTTCAAATACCGTAGTTGGATTTCCCACCCTCTTAGCACTTCTACAATAGAGATCAAGTTTCCAATACATGAACTTTTGGGGATAC
>NW_007867700.1:0-598 GCF_000696425.1 Galeopterus variegatus
TCTCTTCCTGCTAGTTTGTGTTTTCAGTTATGTTTTTACTACCAGGAAGCTAAGTGAGTCTGTCTATTAGAATTTTCAAATCATTCTCTGAAAACTTGTTTGATTCCCAGTTTTTGATAGTTAAGATTTTAGGGCAATTAAAAAATATATATTAAGATTAATATTTTTCCTGAATAGTAATATGTATACATTCTTCTAATTGGGTGGAATTATGCATATGATTTTTAAAGAATTTATTATATATTTTGGTAGCTTCTGTACTTTTAACTCTTGGGAGAATTTTTAATTGACTATCATAGATATTTTTACCTACCTGAATTTTCCATTTGCCTCCTTTAAAACCGGAGTTCAAAACTGATTATTTCATGAAACTCTCCTTGCTAAGGAACACTAAATTCTGCCTTTTGACACAAATTAATTATCCATTAAGTACATGCTGGAAATGTCACCAGCTCTAGTTTGTTCAAATCCTGAAGTAGTCCCTACATTATGTGAGCTCTGTGTGTGTGTGTGTGTATGTGTGTGTGAGTGTGTGTTTGTGTGTGTGTGTATAAAAACTTTGGAAGAAATTTTGGGAAAGCCTTTTAGAAATGTGACT
>NW_007867701.1:0-598 GCF_000696425.1 Galeopterus variegatus
GCCAGCCCCGTCACCCAGAGACCTGCCCTCCACCCAAGTGCTGTCCTGCAGGCATAACTCCTGTATTTTTTTTGTGACCTTCCTTATTTTAGAGAAGAGGTCACAGAAGCTCAGAGAGCTGGCATGACCTGCACCCATGTGACTGAAACCTATCTTGACTTCACGTTCAGGATTCTTTTTCCCACGACACTGCATCCAGACTTCAGAGCTGCCTGTAGTTTCTTTTCTAATCTAGAGCTGTCACACTGGCATGGGCTAATCTCCAGTCTTGCTGGCACATGGGTTTGGGATAAGGCAAAACCCAGGTCCCATCGCTCAGCGGCAGGCGTGTGGTGCGCTGCTGTACCTCTGCCCACCTGCCTCCCCCTGTCCTCCGGGGGTCTGCCCAGTCAAAGCTCAGGCACCTCTCTGCTTGCTTTGCACCTCCCACCGCACTCGGTCAGGGGCATCGTGATGGTTGGCCTGCGGGTCTGCAAAGTGTTCTGGCCACACTCACAGAAAGCCCACTTCCCACATACAGTGGCAGTGGCCTTCAACAAGTCTGCTGAAGGCTGGTCTCAGTCTAATCAAAAGCTCGGACTCGGGCCGGCCCGGTGGC
>NW_007867702.1:0-598 GCF_000696425.1 Galeopterus variegatus
TCTGAGGAGGGACTTAAGACATGCCTCATATATCCTCCACGAGCAGATTTCTTACCTGTCAGAGTAATTTCCATAAGGCCTTTTGCTCTCAAACTTCTGCCTTTGAGAACAACCTTGCTTCACAAGAGTTAAGAAGTACTTATTCTCTCCTGAGGGTCTTAAATTCTATACCCATTACTAGGAAAATTTATTTCTTTAGTTTGGGGTTCAGAGCTCTCAACAAGCTAGCTCCAAACTATGTTTGCAGGATCATCTCCCCCTACTCTGCTTCACAAGTCTTTTGTGACAATTAAACCAGGCTGTTTACCAGACCCCAGAATCACCATGTAAAATCCCACATCTATGAGCATGGCATCAATATAGCTGCAACATCTCTTACATGTCTAGTCAACAAATGGTGGGCACTTGTGGAGGAGAGGAACAAGATAGAGATGATGACCTTTCAGCTGTTAAATATCCACAAAAGAGGACAAATGGGAGCAAAAAGGCAGCCTAGCTTGCCCAAATTTTCCTTCTAGTGAGAATATTTTCCTTTTTATCTTCAAATATCGAAACCGTCATATAAAACTAAACTCCTAGGTATTTACCTTCCCAAAAT
>NW_007867703.1:0-598 GCF_000696425.1 Galeopterus variegatus
ACTGTGCTTTTGGGGTCATATTCATGAAGTTGGTACCCAATCCTACTTCCTGGAGTGTTTCTCCTATGTTTTCTTCAAGGAGTTTTATTATTTCAGTATATATATTTAATTCTTTAATCCATTTTAGGTTGATTTTGGTATATGGGATAGGTACGGGTCTACTTTCATTCTCCTACATATGAATATCCAGTTTTCCCAGAACATTTGCTGAAGAGGTAATCTCTTCCACATTGTGTAGACTTGGTGCCTTCATCAAAGATCAGATGGCTGTAGGTGTATGGGTTGATTTCTGGATTCTCTATTCTTTTCCATTGATCTCTGTGTCTGCTTTTATGCCAGTACCATGCTGTTTTGGTTATTACAGCTTTGTAATATAGTTTAAAGTCAGGTAGTGTTATGCCTCCAGCTTTATTTTTTTTGCTCAGGATTGCTTTGGCTATGTATGGTCTTTTTAAATTCCATACAAATGTCTGGATATTTTTTTTTCCATTTTTGAGAAAAATGCCATTGGAATTTTGATGAGGATTGCATTGAATATGTAGATCACTTTGGGTAATGTGGACATTTTCACAATGTTAATTATTCCAATCCAAGAGCA
>NW_007867704.1:0-598 GCF_000696425.1 Galeopterus variegatus
GGCCTGACAAAATGAAAAGTGGCATAGCCAAATGGTTAAGAACTCAGATGTGAAGTTAGATGCTCTTGGGATCAAAACCCAGCTTTACGTATACAGGCTCTGTGCACTTGGACAACTTCCTAAACCTCTCTATGTCTTACTGTCTTGAACCATAAACTGAAATGTTAACACCAACTTCACAGGGTTGTTGTGGGGACTAAGAGACATAATGCTTGAATCACACTCACATGCTCCCAGAACCAGGGAAGCCTCAACTTGCTAGCTGCTATTACACACAGAAGATAAGAGGACAAAATATTTACTTTTCAAGTATCCTTGAAAAAATCCAGCATGCGTGTCTACCATGGTCAAATGTTAACCACTTGCTCAGAAGATCCCAGAACGACCACTGAAAGAAAAGAAGCCGTGATTCCCACAGCCTCAAATATTACAGCACAGAATTTTGTCCCTGGGGCTTGAAACTCTTAAGTATTTGAAGGAATGGGAGAAGCTAAGTGTTGTAAGGATTCATTAATTAATATCAATGAGGCCATTTGTATTCTTGGCTGAAAGGTTTTTATAAGTAAAGTTTTTATTATTATTTCTAAAACCATCATTC
>NW_007867705.1:0-598 GCF_000696425.1 Galeopterus variegatus
GAGAACTACAAGTCACTGTTGAAAGAAAATAAAGAGGATGCAAAAAGATGGGAAACCATTCCATGTTCCTGGATTGGAAGATTTAACATTGTGAAAATGTCCATACTATCCAAAGTGATCAACAAATTCAATGTAATCCCCATCAAATATCAATGACATTCTTACAGAAATAGAAAAAAACAATCCTAACATTCATATGGAACAACAAAGGACCCTGAATAGACAAAGCAATCCAGAGCAAAAAAAGAAAAAATAAATAGAGCCAGAAGCATAACAGTATTTGACTTCCAATTATACTACATAGTTGTAGCAGCCAAAACAGCATGGTACTGGCATGAAAAAAGACACTTGAACCAACAGAAGAGAATAAAGAACCTACAAATCAACCCACAAACTTACAAATGATCTTCAACAAAGGCACCAAGAACATACATTGGGGAAAAGACTGCCTCTTCAATAAAAGGTGCTGGGAAAATTGGACATCCACATGTAGAAGAATGAAACTAGACCCGTACTTCTCACCACATACCAAAATCAACTCAAAATGGATTAAAAACTTAAACATAAGATGCAAAACTATTAAAACTCCTAAAAGCAG
>NW_007867706.1:0-598 GCF_000696425.1 Galeopterus variegatus
TGGGATCATGTATGAACAAGAGCACACTGGCCTTTGCACTTCGTGCTGACAACCTGTGGACGAAAACTGAAAAGCGAGAAGCACAAGAACTCTAGATGACAGCGCAGGCTCATGTACACCAGAAGCAGGTGAGCACCAGGAAAGTGCAGGGAGGCCCACTTCAGAGAAATTTGTGGGGATTCAGTGGTCTGGCACACGCTGAGATATCACACCCATTTCTCTCCCTAATCCTAAGAGCACGTTGTAACAGATGGAGAATGGGTGGTGAATTTGGGGGACAAAACTTGCTACAGTTTGGTAAGCTTCCAGGAATCATTCACTCGTTTATCTAAAAGGCTTCTGGGATGCAGAAGTGAGAGCAAGAGATTCTTATCCAGGCAGGTCAGGAAGCAGTACTGGCCCTTTTCCTGCTTGGCCTTTCTGATCTAGCAGACCCAAGGATGCTCTCAGGATGTGGGATTAGACAGATAGATGGAACCCATGGCAATGCTGTATACGAAAACCACAGGGAAAGCCTCTAGTTTAAAGTAAATGTACGCCTTTTCTGCTGTTTTAGTCCGTTTTGTGTTGCCATAACATAAATACCTGAGACTGGGTA
>NW_007867707.1:0-598 GCF_000696425.1 Galeopterus variegatus
GAAGATGGCTACCCTTCCAAACTGGACCCAAACTCTGTCCCCTCAAGGCCCAGTCCCAGTGGTTACCCAAAGCCCTGGCCAGGGACTCTGGGGCTGCTGGCAGCTGTAAGCGTTGGCAAGAGGATAGAAGGCTAGAAAGGGGGGCCTTTGGAGGAGAAAGGACTCTGGGAGGGTGGCCTGAGGAGGGGGGCAGAGACTGCAGAGGGAGGCCTGGGGAAAATGGCAGATGCTAGGGGACTGAGGCCTGTGAAGGAGAGTAGAGGTTGGGAAGAGAGTATGGAGAGGAGGGAAAAGTCTGGGGAGGGAGGCCAGGAGAGGAGGGTAGAAAGCTGGGGGGAGGGAGGCCTAGAGAGGAGGGCAGAGGGGAAAAAGGCAGAGGCTGGGAAAGGAAGCCTGGTGAGGAGGGCAGAGGCTGGGGAGCAAGGCCGGGAAAGAGGTGTAGAAGCTGGGGAGAGAGGCTTGGGGAACAAGTCCTGGGGAAGCAGGTAGAGGCTGGAGAGCAAGCCCCGGGGAGAGCAGAGGCTGTCAGAGGGAGGCTTGGGGAAGGAGGCTGGAAAAGGTGGGCAGATGCCAGGGGAAAGAGGGCAAAGGGTGGGAA
>NW_007867708.1:0-598 GCF_000696425.1 Galeopterus variegatus
TCTCCTTCAGTTCTATCATTTTTGCTTCATGAATTTCCAAGCTTTGTTATTAGGTAAAAGTGCATTTAGTATTATTAGTAGCATAATATTATTTAGTATTATTATTATGTTCTTTCAACAAATTGATCTTTTGCCATTATGAACTGTGCCTCTGTTTTCTAGTAAAATTCAAGGTAATATTCAATGTCCTAAAATTTATTTAATAATTATACAGCTATTCTTGCTTTATTATGATTAGTGATAGTATCTTTTTCATACTTTTATTTTTATTCTATATGCATCTTTGTATTTAAGTGTGTTTCTTGTAAACAACATAAAGTGTGTCTTTATCTAGTTTGTCAATTTCTGCCTTTTAAACAGTATTTAAACCATTTACATGTAATATTAATATCAATATGGTTGAATTTAAATCTCTTATTATGCTGTTCCTTTTCCCTTTTCCATCAGCTCTTCATTACTATGCATATAACTTTTTTTCTACCTTCTTTTGGATTAATTGAGCATTTTACCTCCACTCTTGGCTTATTAGTTTTTTCTTTTTGTTTTATTTTTTATTTTTGCTCTATAGCTTATAATATAAATATTCAAGTTATCAAAG
>NW_007867709.1:0-598 GCF_000696425.1 Galeopterus variegatus
GACAGGAAAGTTAGAGGAACTGGCCAAGTTGCTGTTGAGGGAGTTACTTCCCAGCAGGGAAGGTGAGCCAACATATCCTAGCTGAAGGGACTGTTATTGGGTAAGCATAAATCCCTTCCATTCTTATACCCACAACATGTTGAGACTCCCTAATAAATTTGTTACATAAGGTAAACACTTTGAACAGAATTTTAATGTTTTCATATTTCTAATGCTTTTCTTCCAAGGGATTCTAAAGGCAACTTTCCAATATTTTCCCCATTTTGCAAATTGGCAGAGACAGAGTGGTGTTGGTTATCAAAGGGACTCAATCTATCCGCAGCCTTCTGTCCTCCACTCAAATCATGAGGCAGCTCACTCCCCCTCAGACCCAAAAGTGATCCGTTTTTAATTGGGAACAGAACTTTTCAACTCTTGAGCCCAGTACAAGTGAAAAAGTGGAAGAAGGGGAAGGAAAGGAAAGGTTCTGCTTTTCCCCCGATTTGGGAATCTGATTTCTCACTTGTTTCATCAGTACCAAGATTTTGTTTTGTTTTGTTTTGTCTTGTGATTGTTTTTTAAATGATTCTTTTCTCTGTTTCTCTCTCTCTCTCTCTCT
>NW_007867710.1:0-598 GCF_000696425.1 Galeopterus variegatus
AAAAAAAAAAAAGCAGCAAGGAAAACATGAAACCCCTAGTAGAAAATGGGAAAGCGACATAAACTAGCAATTTAACTCCTAAAATGAGCCCCCCAAAATGGGAGAAAAAAATCTGTCTGACTTGTAATTAAATAAATGAAAATTAAAACTACAATAAGATCTCATTTTTATCTATCTGATTTTCAGAGATTGAAAATATTAACAAACCCAAGTTTGACAAGCTATAAAACAGAAACAAGTCTTGTCCTCAGACGCTCCTATTTAGAACTAAATGGGTTCTGGAAGACACTTAGCTATGCCTTTCCAAAACTTTACAAATGTTCATGTTCTTTGGTTCAGAGATTCTACTTTTAGAAATATATTCTGAGGAAATAACCAGGGTCCATATCAAAAAGATTAATGTATGTACAAGCACAGTCATAGCAGCATAGTTTAAAACAGTGAAAAACTACCTAAATTCCAGGAATGAGAGAATCATTAAAGTGGATATATTCAGAGTGAGGAATGCTGTGCAGCTCTTAAAAAGAAAAACTTTAGAGCTTTCTTCAACAGTATAGAATGAGTCCAATTGTGTGTTATTAATGCAAAGAGCAACTTT
>NW_007867711.1:0-598 GCF_000696425.1 Galeopterus variegatus
TTCTCTGTATTTTATTATAAATATTATTCTTTCTACTGATTCATTTACATCAGCACAAAATAATATTGTTATCTTAAAAAATACATTCTGTTTTGTCCACTATGCTACAGCTACCATTCCTTTTTTTTTTTTTTTTGCTCTCTTTAACAGTTAGATTTCTTAAAAATTATTTATATTAACTGTTTCCAATTTCTCTTCTCTTATTTTTTCTTTAATCTTCTAAAGAACAGTCTTTTGCCTCTGCTAGTAAATATAATGTTCATCAAAGCCCACCCTGTTTTTGTTTTATTGAAACATAATTGATTATACATATTTGGGGGGTACAGAGTTAAATATCAATACCATGTACAATATGTGATGTCGATAATTTTTAATCCAGTAACTATTAGGGCCTCAGGCTACTTGACTAACCAGAAGTATTTCTCAAAGGTGATCATTCCATCCTCCTTGTAGAATTTTCTTCACTTGGCTTCCAGTATATACAGTTCCCCAATATCATCATTTTTTCACTGGGTCCTATTTTTTTTCTCTCCTTTGTTAATTCTTCTTCATCTCTACAGTCATTTAATTCCAGAATTTCTTAAAGTTCAGACATTTG
>NW_007867712.1:0-598 GCF_000696425.1 Galeopterus variegatus
CATTCCTGGGATAAATCTCATATGGTTAGGGTATATAATTCTTTTTATATGTTGGTGGATTCTTTTGCTAATATTTTGTTGAGGGTCTTTTCATCCATATTCATAAGAAATATTAGTCTGCAATTTTCCTTTCTTGTGATGTCTTTGTCTGGTTTTGGTATCAGGGTGATGCTGGTCTCATGAAATGGGCTGGGAAATGTTTCCTCCTCTTGCAGTTTTTGGAAGAGCTTACGAAGAATTGGCATTAATTCTTCTTTGCATGTTTGGTAGAATTCAGCATTGAAGCTAGGGGGTGTGTTATTTCTGGGTAGTTTTTTTTTTTTTTACTACTAATTCTATTTCTTCACTTGTTATAGACGCATTCAGATTGTCTATTACTTCTTGAGTCACATTTGTTAGTTTGCATCTTTCTAGGAATTTAACCATTCTATGTAAGTTATCTAATTTGTTGATGTATAATTTTCCATGGTATTTCTTTATAATACTTTTTATTTCTGTAAGTTCAGTAGTAATGTCTCCTCTTTTATTTCTGATTCTAGGAATTTGAGTCTTGGCACTTTTCTTTCTTGGTCAATACTGCTAAAGGTTTGACAATTTT
>NW_007867713.1:0-598 GCF_000696425.1 Galeopterus variegatus
GAACAAAAACCATGAATATCAGATTATAGAAATCTGTAAGTATGTATGTTTGTCCTCAACACATGGTGCTGAAATCTTCTTGATCTGTCTTTGTTAAATTTAGTCATTTTTGTAGAGATAGCACGAAGGCTCATGAGCTGGGGAATGTGAACCAGCCAACTTTCCTCCTCAGCATCGGCCTAAATCCTGTCCATGCTTTAGGGTACACGTAGGTCCTGCCACTGTAGGAATCTTACCCTGGACAACACAGAGGAACCCTGAGATCACGGTGCTGAGTGAAATAAGCCCTTTGCAGAGGGACAAACTACTTGATTCCTCTTATATGAGGAATCTAAAATAGTGAAACGCAGAAGCAGAGAACAAAATGGTGGTTGCCAGGGGCTGGGAAGACAGAAAATAGGGAGCTGTTGTTTAGTGGGTGACAGGTTTCAGTTACACAAGACAAATACTTTCTAGAGATTTGCTGTACAGCTTTGTGCTCCAAGTCAACAGTACTGTACTACACACTTAAAAATTAAAGAAGGTAGATCTCATGTTGTGTTCTCACCACAGTGAAAGATAAATAAAATAAAATAGATGGACTAAAATTAAAATGCCA
>NW_007867714.1:0-598 GCF_000696425.1 Galeopterus variegatus
CATGCGGGACAAGAACTTTTAAGACAGAGATGCTTTCCTGTTTATAGAAATCTCATTTAGGTAGCTCAGGAAAATACAATTTTCCATACTCTATTTCCAAGGATCCTGATTAGCACCCAGGGAATTGTCATGCCAGTTATCCACTGTGGGGAATACTCATTTACAGGAAGAACAGCTGAAGTTTAAAAGAAGGGTCACTAAAGTGGTGTTTTCATCCATTTTGTGCTGCTATAACAGAACACCCGAGACTGGGTAATTTATAATGAACAGGAAGTTATTTGGCTAACAGTTCTGGGCTGGGAAGTTCAAGATTGAGAGACTATATCTGGTGGGGACCTTCTTGCTGTGTCATAACATGGGGAAAGACATCACATGGACGAGAAAGAGCAAGAGATTAAACTCACAGCCTCAAGCCCTTTTACAATCAGCATTAATCCATTCATGAGGATGGAGTCCTTGTGACCTGAACACCTCCCATTAGCCCCACCTGCCTACACTGTTTCATTGGGGATTAAATTTCCCGCACATGAACTTTGGGGAACACATTCAGACCACAGCAAGTGGTAAGGAAAGTAACAGAGAATTGTCAGTCTCAGAA
>NW_007867715.1:0-598 GCF_000696425.1 Galeopterus variegatus
AATTTTTTTGGATGGTATTTCAGTGCATATGAAGTTCATAGGGTATAGCCCTTAGGAATTTCACATTTCTACTGTATAATAGAATATATGTCTTCTCTTTCAGACCACTTAAAAACATTGCCAAAATCAAATGGGTGTATGAACATAGATAATCATACATTTAGTCATAATTTTTAAAAAAACAATATGTAGCAGAAACCATATTATTTTTCTCATGTTTTCTAATAATGAGTGCAAGATGTCCAAACCATGTCAGTGAATCCTTGCAAATTTAGGATTGTCTGTAGGACAACAGACTTGTACTTTCAAAGTATGTTTTCTTTAAAAAGGCCTCAGAACTCCGAGACTTTCCCCACCCTTATATGAGCCTCACCATGAATGACTCACCACGGGTGGGGAGTGTGGGATATCACCCTTCACAAGCCCACCAATGTGGTCTTGGCATTTAAATGAATCTACTGGCAAAATGTGACATAACACAAGGAAGCTATCACATTATATTTTTATGCTATACAAGAACTAGTCCTGCTAAAAAGTATTGTACAGATGTGAGAAATCTTAGAAGTATATAAAATAGATTTTTTTTATGTTGTTTCAT
>NW_007867716.1:0-598 GCF_000696425.1 Galeopterus variegatus
CACCTGAAGTATAAATATACATATAGATTAAAAGTAAGTGGATAGAGGAAGAGAAACCACATTAACACTAATCAAAAGTGAGAGTAGCTGTATTAACTTCAGACAGAGCAGACTTTGGAGCAAGGAAAGTTATCAAGGGTAAAGAAGGGCATTAAATAATGATAAAGAGTTCAGTTCTCCATAAGACATAAGAATAATCAAGCGTATTCAAATGATATAGCAGTTGAATAGGCTGCGGAGGCACCTGAGCAGATCTGAATCCAATCTTTGTTACTTGCTTAATTATGTGATCTTGATTGAAGTATTTAACTTTGCAGTCCTAAAATGGAAAGTGAGGGTGATATTGGTACTCATCCCAGGGTCACTGTAGGATTAAGTGAGGTGACCCAAGTACCCACACAGAGTTAGTTCTCATCATGAAGTTTTCCTTCAGCATTGAAGTGGAGGCAGGTATGCCAGAGAGGATGGAGACCAGCCCCCGGGCCAGCTCATGAACATGCCTCTTCTTCTGTTGCCTGTGGCCTTGAGTGATTCAGTCCACCTGTTCCTCAATCACCAGATTTGCTGATTTCAAAAGAGCACTACCCTCAGTCACTTA
>NW_007867717.1:0-598 GCF_000696425.1 Galeopterus variegatus
CGTCCTCCCGCTGCATCTGTCACCAGTTGCAGAGCCAGGGATGCAAGTGCCGCACTCTCGTCCCTGCCCCACCCCCGCTTGAGGGGGCTCCTATCCTGGGCTGCGGGAGGATCGAAGAGGACGGTGCAGACGCACCCCCGGGGCAGAGCTGGACACGCACTGGGCACCAGGCAGCGCCAGGTGTTACTCGTTCCTGCTTATTCCGAATATCCCTCACTCCAGCCCCTCCGTCCTACCCGGGACCACGCCCGGACCAGGCTACAGCCTCCCTCCTCCCCGCCCCGACCGCCTGTGGCCAGAGCCCCGCGCGGAGCCCAAATTTCTAGGTCCTGCTGTGGCTTCCAGATTAAGAGCAGACCCGCAGGTGCACGAAGCCCGCGTGGCCTGGCCCCTTCCCCTCTCTCTCCCTCCTGGTCCCCAGTGTGGCACCGTCCTCTGCACGCGCCACCTCTGCTGGGCCCCTGCCCCTGTGTCCAGGCTCTGCCCTTCTTCCTTCTGCCGGGGGCTGCCAGGGGGCAAGGCCTGGGGAAACCCCGCCCCTGCTGGTCGCAGCTTCCAGGGAGCCTGGGCTCTGCTGCAGGAGCACAGAGAGTCCCAG
>NW_007867718.1:0-598 GCF_000696425.1 Galeopterus variegatus
GGTCTAGATTGATTTTAGCAGCAATGACATTTTAAGATATTGTATTTTTCTGTCTATGAATGTAATGCATCTCAATTAATTTAGGTCTTCTTTATTGTTTTTCAATAAATTTTATAATTATCCCATATAAAACCTGTGTACTTTTTATTGTGTTTATTATGGATTGACATTTCATTATTTTTGTTGCTATAGTAAGTAGTTTTGTTTTTCAAATTGCATTTTCTAGCTATTCATTACTATTGATGTAAAAATAAAATTGACTTTCATAGGCCCATGTCTGGTAACCTTGCTAAATTTGTACATTAATATTACAAATCTGTGAAGTTTTGCTAGGTGAATTTGCACATTATTTTGGGTTTTTTATAATCTTCAAAAAAAAGTGTTATGTTTTTTCCTTTCAGGTCTTTATGTTTTTACTTTTTAATAATTTTCTTATCTCTATCTCTTGATGAACAAAGTAAACTGAAAGAAAGTAGAAGGAAGGAAATAATAAAACTTAAAGCAGAAATCAATGACATGAAATAGAAAAAAAAATTTTTTTGACACCAAAAGATTGTTTTTGTGCAAAGACCAAACAACTGATAAATCTTTAATGAGA
>NW_007867719.1:0-598 GCF_000696425.1 Galeopterus variegatus
AATACTAAAACAAAACAATTGCCAGCCAAGAATTCTATACCCAGCAAGGCTATCCTACAGATATGAGGGAGAAATAGTGTATTTCTCAGACAAATGAAAATTGTGGGTGTTTACCACCACACTACCAGCCTGGTGAAATTTTCAAAGGAGTCCTGCATCTGGAATGTGAAAAACAATAATCACTATCCTGAATACACAAGAAAGAGCAAAATCCACTGTTAAAACAAAAATTCAAATGAGAAAGAGAAAGAAGCTAAATCGTGCCAACTCAAATTGCCAACTATAATTGAAGATGAAAAATAAAAAGGGGAGAAAGGAACAAAAGATATTTAAAACATCTAACCAGAAAGCAATAAAATGACAGAAGTAAAACAATACCTGTCAATAAAAGTACTAAATGTAAATGGATTAAACTCCCCATTCAATAGACACAGAATGACTGACTGGATTAAAAAGCTAGACCCAAGTACATGCTGTCTTCAAGAGACTCATCTCACCTGTAAAGACACATACAGACTAAAAGTGAGGGGATGGAAAAAGATATACCATGCAAATGGAAACCAAAAATGAACAGGAGTAGCTATTCTTTTTTTTTTTT
>NW_007867720.1:0-598 GCF_000696425.1 Galeopterus variegatus
TGATGACTGAAGTATAATTACTGGATCAATGGCCATGAAACATTTAGTGAAGTATTTCTAATATACATATGCTAAGGAAATTCATACCAATTCATAGTCCCAACTATAATGTATGAAAAATCTAGGCTCCCAGATCCTCAGCATCATTATTGTCAGTTCAAAAATTCCTTACATATTTGATAGCTAAAAAATCCTTTTTGTTATATAAAATAGTTTTTCATGTTTATCATTACACATTTATGTTTCTTTTTTCATAGTTTAAGATCTTCCGCATAATTTTTCATTGTCATCTTGATACTTTTTCTAATGAATTGTATGAGTTACCATGGTGAAGATGGGTCTATAGAGTTGCACATCTAGCAATTTAATACTTCTGTCAACAAAGACTATGCCACTTCAGCTTACATGTCAGTGGTTAGAGCTAGTCACACGGTCATGCCCAACTTCAAGGGAGTGAAGGCTAATCCTTCTTGTTTCCTGGATACGAGAATTGTGTATTGGCTAAGTTAGAATGTCAACAATATACATCTGACAATCAAAACCTATTTAATTCTTTGCCCTAGTTTATTATTTTTCCTGTCAATTTTGTAGGATTTTT
>NW_007867721.1:0-598 GCF_000696425.1 Galeopterus variegatus
CGGCGGGAGTGCCACCGCGCTCTCAAGCGGCGCACTCTCCAGTGCGCCACCGGGCCGGCCCCTGTGTGCAAATCTTATGTGTATATTATCTCTTCAATTTGTTTTAGTTTTGCTCCTTTTTTATTAAGCCAGCTTGTTACAAGTGAGGATAGGAGAGGTTATCATAACCTAAAGAGGCATATGTAAGTGGGCTTGATTCCCAGTACCTCTGCTTATAATACTCATTACCTTTATTTTTTAACTTGGGTACATTTACTTAACCTCTCCAAGCCTCATTTATTTCATGAATAAATGAAAAGAAAAGTAATCTCCCTAGTCCATAGGGATGTTAAAAGATTACATGACAGAAATGCAAATTGACCACCACATGGTAAATGCTCAATAAATCAATTTATGGAATTTATTGCATTGCAGGCTTTCAATGCTAAAATAAAAAAAATGATATTGCTAGTTCTTCTGTTCTTAAATGTTGTAAACTGTAATTAAATGTAATGTAATGTGCTGAAATCCACCCAATCTCTGCTGATACCAAAACACGACAATACCAAAACACAATTGCCAAAATACAATTATTTTTGCAACACTCTATTTCATTTTG
>NW_007867722.1:0-598 GCF_000696425.1 Galeopterus variegatus
AAATGCACATGTCTTCTTCAAGAACAACTTTCAGATTGCACAGTCACATAAGGTAGACAGAGGTTGAAAATATGAGTTCTGGTGTCAGGCTGTCTGGATTTGAATCCAAACTGCTCTTAACTGTGAGACTTTGGGCAAGTTATTTAACTTCTTTGGTCTCATTTGTAAAATAGAAATAATAACAGTACCTACATTGTGAACAGTTGTTTTGAGGATTAAATAAGATAATCTATGTATGCTTAAAATAGTATTTGGCACATGGTTAGCACTCAAAAAATGTTGGCTATTATTATCACCAATGGGACAGGGATCCAATGGCTGAAGCAGGAGAGACTGATTCCAATGTTTTAATGTGGAGGAAGTTCTGACTTACTAATCCTATCATAATATAAAAAAAAAGTCTTTTTAACTATGTACAACAGACATCCTTGCCTCTTACACCTTCCCTAACCCTCATATATTATTCGGGAGGAGGTTCATTTTATTTTATTCATTTCTGCTTGAAATATTTATGACAATGAGTTTAGAAGTCATATAGACATGGCCTCTAGGGGGCTGTCCTGCTCCTCCCAAATACTTTTTTTTTTTTTTTTTTTTT
>NW_007867723.1:0-598 GCF_000696425.1 Galeopterus variegatus
AATATGAATAAATTTAATCAAAGAGGTGAAAGATCTCTACAATGAAAAACCACAAAACTGCAGAAGGAAATTAAAGATGATACAAAAAGATGGAAAGATATTCCTTGTTTGTGGATTGGAAGAATTAGCATTCTGAAAACACCCACAGTATCCAAAGTGATCAACGTATTAAATGCAGTCTCCACCAATACACTGAGACATTCTTCACAGAAACAGAAAAAACAATCCTAAAATTCATATGGAACAACAAAAAGACCCCAAAGAGCCAAAGTAATCTTATGCAAGAAAAATAATAAAACTGCAAGCATTACACTACCTGACTTCAAACTATACTACAAAGCTATAATAATCAAAATATCATAGGACTGGCATAAAAACAGACACATGGACCAATGGAACAGAGTAGAGAACTCAGAAATCGACCCACATACTTACAGCCAACTGATGTTCAACAAAGGCACCAAGAAAATACATTGGGGTAAAAGACTGCATTTTCAGTAAACAGTGTGGGGAAAACTGGACATCCACATGTAGAAGAATGAAACTAGACCTATCCCCTTTGCCATGTACCCAAACCAACTGAAAATGGATTAAAAAC
>NW_007867724.1:0-598 GCF_000696425.1 Galeopterus variegatus
AGACCCATTTTACAGGTGAAAAAATGGAGGCCCCAGAGAAAAATTGCATAGTTATGTTCATACAGCTGGCAAATGAAGAAGCCAAGATTTGAATCCAGATATGACACCCGAACTTGAGTTCTTCCCATAACATCTAGCTAAAGCCAGCAGTGACCACCTCAGTTCAAAGAGAACAGACCCCAGTCCCCAAGTTAGAGGAAGGTTCCTGGGACATCCCAGTTCCCTGAGCACCTCCTGCGTGCTAGGTTCTATCCCCAAGATGCCTTACACACATCCTGGCCTTCTTGCAGTTTCCAGGCTGGCACGAAGAGGCAGGCTTTCACATGGATAATTGCAACAAGGTTTCTGGGTGCCAGAACTGGAAGCGTCATTCACTCATCCTGAATGTATCCAGTGACTTAGTTCTCCAACCAGACTCCTGTGGTCTGGATGTGGGGGTCTGGCGAGCAGACCCTGGACCTGTGCCTGGGCCCTGGACCTTGGGAAAGCCAGCCAAGCAGACAGCCCAGCCTCCACAAAATATAGGTGGCCTCCGGCAGGAACATCTGGTCAACCTCTGTCCTGGCCTCTGAGATCAGATGGCAGCAGTTTCCACATC
>NW_007867725.1:0-598 GCF_000696425.1 Galeopterus variegatus
AAGGGCTGTATCACTTTAAAGGAATTAGAGTTAAACACACAAAGGTAGACTTTTCAACAACAATAGAGACCAGAGATAAGTGAAGTGAGAACTGCAAAGTTTCAAGAGAAAATAGTAGTCAACCTAGAATTATGTATATAGCCAAAAGTAGGAAAAATAGGAAAAACAGAATGAACCCAAAGCAATTAAAAGATAGGGGTAGATAGCAACAAAATAGAAAACAAAGTTACAATAGAATCAACAAATCCAACAGGTTTGTCCTTTAAAAAAAAACTTATAAAATACACAAATTCTTGACTTTGAGAAAAAAGAAAAAGGCACAAATACGTAACACAAATGCAGATAACTATAGTTTGGGCAGAGATTTAAAAGATAATAAAGATAATTCTATCAACAGCCTTACACTGATCGGTTTTAAAATGTAGACAAAATGGACAAATTCTGGAAAAATACAACCTACTATGGCAGTATTCTGCCTACATATTCTATGACCCATTCATACATAAGGATCATGTCCTCTCCCCATAAATCTCAGCTGATTTTAATTACTTGTATATAATCACATAATTCCTGGGAATTGATACTATGTGATTTCCAA
>NW_007867726.1:0-598 GCF_000696425.1 Galeopterus variegatus
TACAGAAAGGACAAATGGTTAGCACAGCATCCTAGTCGCTTCTGTAAATCTCTCATCTGGGATGTCCTCCAGTGATTGTCAAATGAGCATACTCTACCTTCTGGCTCCAATTCCTTTGTTAGTAAACATGTCAAATGTGTTTTTTCACTATCAATTTAATATTTTATCAGAAGATAGTATGATATGGTAAGTAAAATTGATATTGGAAACCCCAGGTACTCAATGTATTCATGGGAAAGAGACTTTTTTTGTTTTTAAACAAATGGGGTTGTGTAGTAAACTAATAATGGATTTCTGTAATCTCACCATTCAGTCTAGTTTAGCAGATCTAACAGCACAATACTGCAATCCAACTGGCTTTAGCAGTCTGTGGAGAGGCTGGATAATTCAGTTTTGAGAGGTAATTTGGGGAGCCCTTAGAACCAGAGTTCTAGAACCAAGTATTTGTATGTGGTCTAGAAGCCTATAGCATTGGACAATATTCTCAAGGGTAGTTCTACCAACGACTGGAAGACTAAAGTAAAATAAATCTGTCTGAAAGAGTTTACACAACTATCACCTGAATGGGACTGTGGGGCTGGGACCATAGGCACTTGCT
>NW_007867727.1:0-598 GCF_000696425.1 Galeopterus variegatus
TGAAAATTTGATGACTCTTACAGTTTTAGTTCTGTATAAAATATTATGTAAAATGCCTTAGGTCATTTATTTTTGTAAATTAGTAGAAGAAAGAAAAGTTCCTCCTCTTATAAAAGTAAAAAATGGGTAGTATTACATATTTGTTTAAAAAGAAAAAAAGTCACTTGATATATTTTTCCAATTTGTTTACTTTTCTGTACCATTTCTGTGACAGAGCTAATGTTTCTTAAACATAGATCTTTATATATAGCTCTCTAAAATGCGTACATTTAAAAAAAATATGATCTTTGAGGAAAGGCTCAAGAGTCCTGAGATAGGCTTTTGGTAAAAAATATTCTGAAGAATTTTTCTTCCAGGTGGAGAGACTAATTTTTCTTTCTGGTGTTTTTAGTGACTGTAAATTAACCACAAGATTATTTTGTGCCGTGTTTCTGATCTGACTAATCATGCTAATGGGGTAGGATGTTCTCATTGTTTTAATTTCTCTGATGTAAAATGTCATTTATTTTTCTCAAGTTGAAGCAGTCATCTTGAGGAAGGAGAAATTTTCCTTTTGTAAGAGTACACAAGGGTATTTCGCTTTTTTGAAGGACATGTT
>NW_007867728.1:0-598 GCF_000696425.1 Galeopterus variegatus
GCATGTCTAAAATCTGATTATATTTAGAAAACTAGTGGCAGATGGAATGGGATATTCCCTATCCCACCCAGGGAGCACATATAAAAAATTTTTGATTCCCTCTATGCCCTAAAAATTTTTTGCATACAAAGCCTGGACCAGGAGTTAATTGGACAAGAAATATTGCCCAGATCCCATTACTGCCTATCTGTGTCTGTTTCTTCTTCTGTACAAAAGAAAATGCCCGACTTGAAGCTAACATTCTGTAATTCCTAGAATGGAGAAGAACCAGCTTCCCTTCAACAGGGTCACTAGTGGCCTATTATCAGGCAGAGTCTGTAAGGCGGTGAACACCCAGGCTCAGACCTTACCTGATTTGTACTGGGTATTATATGGGGAAAAATCTTATTAGAATATATAATCTCTAAAGGAAAATAGAAAAGATTTTTAGGTCCCACGTCATGATCTTCTTAATTCAATTAGTTTGAACCATAGTGAAACTGATAATACTTGACCTTTTTTTGACCTACAAAAATAGTGGTTTCATATGGTTCAACATAATAGCTGAATTTTAAGAAAAAGAAAGTATATGAACTTTACCTGGAGGTTGGTTACAGTG
>NW_007867729.1:0-598 GCF_000696425.1 Galeopterus variegatus
GCACATGCAATTTGTGGCAAAGTTTAATAACTGTTTGCCAAAATCTGTGCTTTTATTTTCTTCTAACGGAAGAAACTAGACTACACTTCCCAGCCCGCCTTGCTGTTAGGAAATTTGGTCAATGAAATTTGAGTGCAAGTGACATTTCCCCTTCCAGGCTTGATCCATAAAATTCTCATGCACATTCTTCAATGTTCTTTTTCTCTTCCAGACACCAGGGATGAAGGCAATTATAACAGTCTTTGAAGCCATGTGTTGAAGAGGACGATCTCATCCAAACTAGGTGCCTAAACAATTATATAAAAGAGAACCTTTCCATTGACTCCCGCACATCTAGGACTGTTTCATGAGCATTAAATAAACTGTAACTGTGTGAGTATTTTTTTGTTATGGGAGCTAGCATTACCATTATTAATATATGCACACAATTATGTAGGGGTTTGGATCAGAAATATCTACACTTAAAGTAGTCTTCTGGTTATGCAAAATATGCCCCTTTAGAGTGGGTTATACTCTATTAATAATTTGAGTTTATTTATATGCATAAGATTTACACAGAAAAGTAATTATTATCAGATTGTTACTTCCTTTAAGAAAG
>NW_007867730.1:0-598 GCF_000696425.1 Galeopterus variegatus
CATGATCCTGGCTCAATCTCCTTCACTTTGGAATAGTTCTTCAGCTTTTCTTCTACTTACATGACACTGACATATTTGACATTTTGTGAAAGGTCCATCAATTTCAGTTTGTCTGTTGCTTCCAGTGACTGATCAGGAGTCTTCTAGTCAGGAGTCTTTGGCAGAGATATCACAGCAGTGATGTTGCATTCTCCATATTCTCTTAGGTGGTGCATGATTTTTACTTGTCCCATTATAAATGATGTTAATTTCAATCACTTGACTAAGGTGGTGACTGCCAGGATATTCTTCTGTGAGCTTATTTTTCCCCCATTAATATGCACTTTGTGGAAAAAGCATTTTGTGGAAAAGGTGTTTTGAAACTATGTAAATGTCCTCTTTCTCATCAAGTTTCAATTTATTTACTTGCTTATTTACATCAGTATGAACTAATGATTTCTTTTTCATTCAATGGTTCATTTTATTTTCAGGCTCAAGTAGTTGAAGATTTGGCCAATGAAAGCCAAAATATGTCATTTTGATATGCCCTACCTTCTTTTTGCACTTCTCTAGTTTATGATACAAAAAGCTGTTCCCAGGCTTATGTCATATTTTCCTT
>NW_007867731.1:0-598 GCF_000696425.1 Galeopterus variegatus
CTCTCTGTAAACTAGGAACAGAAGGGCATCTATAAGAAGTCTAAACTATACTCAATGTAAAAGACCAAATGCTTTATACTTGCATTCAGATAAAAAGAAACAAAACGTACACAGATTGGAAAGGAAGAAGTAAAACTATATTTGCAGAGGTCATGATTTTATGCATAGAAAATCTTTAGGAATTTACAAAGATGCTCCTAAAACTAATAGGCCAATTTAGGAAGATTGCAAGCTACAAGGCTGATATATAAAAATCAGTTTATTCCTATATGGTAGAAGCAAATATTGAAAAATAAAATTAAAACACAATTCCATTTATGTAGCACCAAGAAAAGGAAACACTTCTCAGAAATTAAAGATATATTATACCTACGTGGAACACTGTAAAACACTGCTGGGAATAATTTTAAAAGGCTTAAATAAATGGAGAGATACATAAGAGTATTGATAGACTGGTAGACTCAGTCTTGTCATATTTTCAAATTAGTCTATAGATTCAATGTATTCTGAATCAAAAAACCTCAGCAGACTTTTTTGTAGAAACCTTATTCTTAGAACTATATAGAAACATGAAAGACCTAGAATAGCCAAAACAATT
>NW_007867732.1:0-598 GCF_000696425.1 Galeopterus variegatus
TTTTTTTTTTTTCAGAATCCACATACTAGTAAGATCATGCAATATTCATCTGTCCATGTCTGGCTTATTTCGCTTGGCATAATGTCCTCCAGGTTCATCCAAGTTGTTGCAAATGGCAGGGTTTCCTTTTTGAAGGCTGAATGATATTCCATTGTACATATATATCACATTTTCTTTGTCCATTCATCTATTAATGGACACCTAGGTTGTTTCCATATCTTGGCTATTGTGAATAATGCTGCAAAGAACACAGGAGTGCAAAGATCTCTTCAAGATAGTGATTTTATTTCCTTAGGATGTATATCCAGAAGAGAAGGTGTTGGCTCACCAAATTCCTGAATTAAAAGTTGTTAGGTCACCTCCTTGGATGAGAGCAGAGGGTCCTACTGACTTTTGATTCTTTTAAGTATTTTCCAGATTTAAGACTGTTATATCTGTGCAGTGAAAAAAATGTGTAAAACTTTGCTTGTTCCAGGATTTCTCCAAGTTATTTGACCAAAAAGAGCCCTCCTCCTTTTTCTTCACCTAATACCTTCTAATACTTCACTAAAGGTACTTCAGGAAACTTTGCTCTATACAATTTTATCTTGAGAAATGT
>NW_007867733.1:0-598 GCF_000696425.1 Galeopterus variegatus
TGTACTGACCTTGTTGTGGATTAAAAGACCTAAATTAAACTCCCTTCTGTTTACAGTGTGTACAGTCATTCTGTGGTATCCAGGAGAAGTTGGTTCTAGGACCCCTGCGAATGCCAAAATCCACAGATAACCAAATCCCTTATATAAAATGGTGTACTTTTTACATATAAATCATGCACTTTATCCCATATACTTCGAGTCATCTCTAGATTACTTACAATAAACCTAATACAACCCCTACACACTGTTTCATTTCTGTGGACTCAGTGTAGTACTACGCACACAGGAAATTCAAGTTTTGCTTTTTGGAACTTTTTTTTCCCTGAATATTTTAGATCTCTGGTTGGTTGGATCCATGAACGCAGAACCTATGGAAACAGACGGCTGACCACAGTTATATAGTTGTCCTTTTTTTTCAACCAAAGTATTAATTTTTATACATTTTGGAATTGTTATTAAACCAGATATTTGATAAGCCAGGAGCTTGAATATATGTTTAGCTTCATTTGTTTTCATCACTATTCCAACTTTATGTCATTCATAGTATTGACTCACATGCTTCCTCTCTAACTTCATTCAAATATTCAGAGGCAATGAG
>NW_007867734.1:0-598 GCF_000696425.1 Galeopterus variegatus
CACTGCCAATGAATACTGCCTATCCCTGGAATCATGTATCTGAGCCCTGTGAAGGAGTGAGTAGCATAATAGAAGTGATAATATTACCATGTAGCAGGAAATTTCATTTCAGCAGAGAATTGTCAAGCAGCACTAATACATTTGACCGTTCTTTAAAAAAATATATTTGAAATTGTTGACTTATGTTCAGGTTATGCCTCCACTTATTTCCTGAGAAATGTCACTCTGTTGAAGATTTACTTCTCTCCCTCCTATTTTTATTATATATTCAATTCCTTGAGTTACAAGTTACAACTGTGACACTTTTTCATAATAGATGTTAATTTATGTTATTTATTCTCTATACTTAACTATTATCCTGCTCAGAATATGAACATTGGCACATATAAGTGTGACTGTGGCATCCACCGTGAAAGTCAAAGAGAAATAAAATGGCAGCGATGGAGTTGGGTGAGCCTCCCAGGTGGGCCCTTCCTGTATGACCATATCTTGGCAATTACCGCATTTCAACATTTTTTGTTTTTGCTTTGGTTACTTTTAAAACATTTTTATGGAAATATATTGATTGTGCATATTTATGAGGTACAGATTTATATTT
>NW_007867735.1:0-598 GCF_000696425.1 Galeopterus variegatus
ATGATCCTACCACTAGCACACTCTCCTATTTTAGCTTATTTATTGAAATTCTCTGGGCTTTCATTGACGACAAGGTGACAAAAACATGTCTACACTCATATGTGTTACGCGCTGTCCTCAGAGCCTTTCATGTCTCATTTAATTTCCATGCTAATCCCACGTTACAATGGAGGACATTGAGACTTGGAAGGTTTGTGATTTAGCAAGTGTGGTGTCATTAATTATTAGCCAAACCAGAATAATTTCTGCTCTTTCAAAATATATTTGTTTAAAAGACATAATGCAATAGTATGACATGCCAGTAATAAGTAATGTCTAAAAAGGAAATTTCTGGATACGAGTAACATCTAATGTTCTCTGTCATTTCTAATTCTCAGCACCGTGGATTATAGAATGTTTACTATATTTCCATCAGGAGCTGATATGTTGCATGACAACTATTTTTGATAGCATAATAAACCTGTTTCTAGGGGGAAAAAGGAAAAGGACTAGAAATAAATCTTAATGTTGTACTGGCTCCTGCTTAAATTTTAGGTTATATATGTCATCTTAGAATTCTTAAGGGCTTAAAATTTGTTTTTTCCTCTTTGTCTAAGTA
>NW_007867736.1:0-598 GCF_000696425.1 Galeopterus variegatus
TTAGATCGATGAGATGGTCTGATGAGTTTACTTAGATCAATGTGCTTGGTCTGATGAGTTTCCTTGATCGATGAGCTTCGTCTGATGAGTTTACTTGGATCGATGAGCTCGGTCTGATGAGTTTACTTAGATCGATGAGCTCTCTGTGATGAGTTTACTTAGATCAATTAGCTTGGTCTGATGAGTTTAATTTGATCGATGAGCTCGGTCCGATGAATTTACTTAGGTCGATGTGCTTGGTCTGCTGAGTATACTTAGATCGAAGGTCTTCGTCTGATGAGTTAACTGAGACCAATGAGCTTGGTCTGATGAGTTTACTTACATTGATCATCATAGTCTGATGAGTTTTCTTAGATCGATGATCTTGGTCTGATGAGTTTTCTTAGATTGATGAGCTCGTTCTGATGTGTTTATTTTGATCGATGAGCTCCGTCTGATGAGTTTACTTTGATCGATCAGCTCGGTCTGATGAGTTTACTTAGATCGATGAGCTCGGCCTGATGAGTTTACTTAGATCCATGAGCTCTGTCTGTTGATTTTACTTAGATCGATGAGCACGGTCTGATGAATTTACTTAGGTCGATGTGCTTGGTCTGAT
>NW_007867737.1:0-598 GCF_000696425.1 Galeopterus variegatus
TCACTCATCTCATTACTATTGTATCTATTGACTACCTGGGTTGAAAAAATACCTAAAATTTATCTTGAAAAATATTTGAATACTTTAGTAAAATGTTACAAAAATGACTAAGGCAATACTTGATATGATTATTGAGAGATGTGAATATGCCTGCAAGGTAAGGGACATCATTTGTTTCTTAAAGATGCTGTTACAATTTATTAATATGTCAAGTTAAAAATAATATATGCATTATATCAATATGCTGGTAATATATCTAAAATTCCATTTTAAAACACAAAATAATGCCCTCCACTTTATTTCCTATTTAATAATTTTGACAAAAAAAAAAAAAAACATAATGATCATTGTTAATTATTGCTGGGTTTTAAAATATTACCTGTAATAAGTATTTCTGATATTAAAAAATGACTTATGTCTCTATCTTTTGTCCTTGACCATACATGTTGCTTTTTCCAAATTTAGTCCCCAAATTTGCAATATAAACTGTTAACACGTCTTTTATGCATAAACAAACTTTGAATTTCCTGGAAAGAACATGAGGTAACACAAAGCTTTGTTCCTTCAACTTATAAAAGAAAGAGTAATAGAAAAAAAA
>NW_007867738.1:0-598 GCF_000696425.1 Galeopterus variegatus
GCTAAAAAATAAACAAATTAATTCACCCACATACACACACAAAAAAAACCGGGAGGGGGGGAGAAGGTATAACAACTATACTTTTTTGAAGTTGTTACAACAAGCAAATGGAAAGGACATTCTTGGGGGGGAGGGGAGAGAGGGAGAAGGGAGGGCGGTGTCGGTGATGGGCCATAATAATCATATACATTGTATATTGACAAAATAAAAATTTAACAACAACAACAAAAAAATTAGCAAGATAGTTTCCGTTGCTTATAACATAAGAATATCTGAAACTGGGTAATTTATAAAGAAATGAAATTTATTTTTTACAGTTTTGATGGCTGGGATGTCCACAAACCAGGGGGCACAATAAGGCCATCTTCTGGATGGGGTGACTCTCTATGGCAACTCAGGGTATCACATGGTGAGAGAATGGGCTGAGCAAGAGAGATCTAACCTTCTCACTTGCCCTCCTTCTAAAGCCATCAGAAATAACCTTACTTGCTCTCCTTTTAAAGCCATGAGAACCATGCCCATTACACCACAAATGGATCAATCCATTCATGAGGACACAGTCCTCATAATCTAATCACCTCTTAAATGTGAAAATATA
>NW_007867739.1:0-598 GCF_000696425.1 Galeopterus variegatus
AAAAAGAAAAAAACCACTCAGGGTAAGTTGTAGACTCTTCCATGCTGTCTCACCATCACATTTATTGTGATGTGTTTAAGGGGGCCCTACTTGTGATGGTTAATTTTATGTGTCAACTTGGTTGGGCCACAGGATACTCAGATGTCTGGTTAAACACTATTTGTGGGTGTGTCTGGGAGGGCATTTCTGGAAGAGGTTAGCATTTGAATTGGTGGGCTGAGTAAAGCAGATGGCTCTCCTCAATGTGGGTGGGCATCATTCAATCCCTTCAGAGCCCGAATATAACAAAAAGGCTGAGGAAGGTTAAATTGGCTCTCTCTGCCTGACTGCTTGAGCTGAGACATTGGTCTTCTGCCCTTGGACTAGAACTTACACCATCAGAGCTCTTGCTTTTCAGGCCTTTGGGCACAGATTGGAATTTGCATCACCAGCCTCCCTGGGTCTCCAACTTGCAGACAGCAGACCATGGAGTTCTCAGCCTCCATAATCAAATGAGGCAATTCTCTATAATAAATCTCATTTTATATATATATATTTACACACACACACACATCTCTCTCTTCCATGCTAATTTTCCATGCTAATAGTAGAGAATTTT
>NW_007867740.1:0-598 GCF_000696425.1 Galeopterus variegatus
GTAAAAAAAGACAAAAAAGAATAAAAAAAAAAAAAAAAAGAATTTTCATATCCATACCAGAGATTTTTTAGTCCTGTGAAAGTTTTCTGTTTTTTCCCAAACTTAACATTTCTATGTGCAATACTAAAAGGTTAGGCTATTCCTAAGCTACAAAGCTTTGGCTATGCTAAAACTACAGAGCTGTGGCCCCACTGTGCTACAGCCTAAACTAAAAGGCTTTGGCCTTACTAACAGCTAAGGACTGTGGTCCTACTAATCTACAGCCTGATCTAAGGACTGTGGTAGTACTAATCTAAGGGCTGTGGCCCCACTAAGCTAAAGGTTAAGGCCCTGTGAAGTACATGTGCTTATTAATGTTAGTACTCTCCACATACTGCCAGGAAAATTTTAAAACCCAGAAAGGGTAAATAACTTGCCTTGGGCCCCACAGCTCACATACCTAGTTAATGGCTGGCCTGGAACCCAAGAGTCCAAGTGCCCTGGTTTTCACTTCACCATGTTGCCTCCTTTTAAACACCCAGGAAAATGTTCAGGAAGGTAATGGATATGTGGATCATACAAGGAGCCCAGTGCTCCATAATGTATGTATACAGCACAT